>NW_018020659.1:349773-587938 GCF_002006095.1 Pseudomyrmex gracilis
ATATATATATATATATATATATAGAGAGAGAGAGAGAGAGAGAAAGATTGACTGAAAAATAAAGATGAAACTGAAGAATAAAGATGAAACGATACATTGAATGAGAGACTTGTATTCTTTTGAACGGAAGTGTGGCAATGTAATACAAGGAAATTAGGAAAAATAGACGGATATCGGAAGTGACTTATAGAAGAGTTACAAGGTGGAACACGATCCGATGTAGCTGCCGCCGAAGGGTGTCGCGTGCTGCGACGGATGAATCGGACGCGCGACATTCCAACGAAACGGGAGTAAAGAAGAAATACGATAACACGAGGAAGGAAGCGTACGCGCAGGCATGTAGATGGCTCCGTCTGGTTTAATCGCATAATGATTAAGTGCCTAATCACAAATTATGCCGCGTACGCGACAAACCAATTCCCGTCGTCGCGTTTAATCATGTTTTTACGATTTACAACGTCTCGATCGCAGACAGATACGCTTCTTCAAGCATAATAAACTGAACGACCTTCCACATTATTATACTCTTTCTACATCTTATAAACCATAAATTATATATATCGTGTACATACGTACGTATCACATTAATAATAAAACTAAAACATGGCAATAATAAATACTTGTAAAGAAATGAAAATTTTATTATTAAAATATATAAGAGATATTTTATTATCAAAAAGATATTTTATTATTAAGAGATATTTTATTATCAAAGAGATATTTTATATATTATTAAGAGATATCTTATTATTAAGAAATATTTTACTATTAAAGAGATATTTTATTATTACACAATAATACATATAAAGAGATTGACTGTTTCAAAAATGAGTATGAAATGAAACATTGAATGAGATTATTCTTTTGAACGGAAATGTGGCGCGGCACACTTCCGTTAAAGTTGCGATCAATCTCTCTTATCGAAATTTAGATTCTATCGGCTCGAATAATACCTGGTCGCGGAGTTGTGTACAACTCTAGTAAAAAAGGTTAAATTCGATGCTGTTGTTTTTTTGAGTCAATGGAGGCGATAAGAAATGGTGTGATGTGGATGTTGACGCGAGATTCGTTTCAGACGAGACGTTTGAAACCGGTGAGGGACTCTCTCTCTACGACGCGAGATGTGTGTGAGGGCGACGTAGGAGAAGGACGACGGGGAATTTTTGCGGCATCTTTAATTTTCCTTCGCTCTTGTGTGTCCAATATCAGGCAGATCAGCGGTTAGATACTATTTCCTGCGCGCGAGGCAGCTAGTCCGCATTTCCGCGCGTCGGATTCGTCTGGGAGAATCGTGACATTTGCTCTCTCGACGTTCGTTCGTTCGTACAAGCGTGAATGGATTCTTCAAAGCGTTCTCTAAGCCAGACCAAAAACCACGAGTGATCTCGATAAATAACAGAAAATCCGACGATAGCTCACGACGTCCCGCTGTACAACTTATGTGATTTGGGTATTCACATTTTGACTTTTGGCGCGGCGCCAGAGAAATCTAAAGTTGGCTCGGTCAGCTACGCGCCACATGTGCGTAGAAAATAGAATAATTTTTGTATAGAATTATCAAGGCCGCGTTTTAACTCTATCAGTAAATAAAAAAAAGGCTTGTTCAAATAGTCTAGGATTTACGATCGACTAACAAGGAGCGTTGTAAATCAAGCGCGTCAGGAAAACGGTTTAATGATGTGATGTTGGATTAGATTACCGGTGGATTGATATATAACCACAAAAAAAAAAAAAGAAAAAAAACATGGAAAGTTTGCGCTATAGACAGAAAGTTCTTATTAATATTTAACGATAATATTTAACGACCATTTCGTAAGATTGTATAATATCGCGTAAGCGCCGCAGGCGCTGTTATTTTTTCTAGACGATATTCATCGTTTTTTCTTCTCGTTGTGTGGAGGAGCAGACGCTCGCACACCGTCACACCGTCTCTAAATATCACGAAGTTTAAAACATTCAGCAGACTAAACACATTATTACGTCATGTGACAGTGTCGAAAAAGAAGTCCAAGCAGAATATAATCCACTAATCAAAGCAAACCTTACGTCGGCGAGAAATGTCTCTCTGTTTATAACGTACAAATTACGCTGATCTAATCACAACATTTGCTTGTCAGTTTTTTTTTTTTACAAAACTCCGCTATTATTGATACACAAAATACAAAAACAAATGTGACGGATATATATAGTTTTTTTTTTATAATACACATAAAAATATGTATTGCACATTGTTTTAAGTTTTTTTTGTTGTAAAATATGTTTTGCATTTTACGATATAAATTTTCTCTGATATTTAAGTAAATTTATGTTGATTCAAGCGATTTTGTTGTTTTATCAGAAAATAGAACGCTTTTACAGCGAGAGAGAGAGAGAGAAAGAACTCGAGCCGTGTCGCGTGCAACACGTTTCGGACAAAAATTCGAACATGATTCTCTATGAAGTAGCGTTCTCTCGTCACGTCCCGACGAGATAAGCTGCGCATCATCTTCCCAATGGTGTTTTCTTCGCCAGCAACTAGACAGTGTAGCCTTGAAAGCTTCCGATTACCTCGGACTTCCTGCTCCGTGATTTAGAGAGCCAATCTGGCTTCGCGTATAAATTTAACAACAAACACCCAGAACGTAGGGGGAATCATTGCGAAAAACATTTTGCCGGTTCCTTCAGACCGATTTAAAACTTTCATTTTAAGCGCACACGTGTATTTCTGTGTTGATCAATATACGTATATTCCCTTGAACTTTAAAGTTTTGTCCGTTCATTTACGACAACACGTGTACTACGCGACATATATATTATTCATTCAATGTTTATTGCATATTTTTCAATAAGTAATGAAGACGCGATTTTAATATGCATTTATTCCTTAAAAATACCATCAACATGTCTAATATAGTTCGAGACGAAACACGTGTCTATTAATGTATTCAGATTTTTTAAATCTTTCCGTGACGCAAAGTGTAACAAACAATACGCAATATCTTTATCTCTTTAAATTCTTTTGGCGTGTTTCATAATCCGGCTAAAACAAACAAATTTTAAAGATCAGCGAAAGGAATTAAATAAAGCATCGCATTTCATATCATCCAAATTTAATATTACTTGCAACGATCAAGCTATTAAACTGACTGACTTATCAACGTATCAGATTAACGCAGTTTTATCGTATACTATGTTATCAAATTGCTTTCATTCTTAACATTTATTTAAAAATTAGTCAAGGTTGTTTAAAAATTATTTTAACTACATCGTTAAGATATTGTCACATTGTGACTTATAAAACGCGTTGCCTTGCAACATTGTATAAAGTAAGAGAGAGAGAGAGAGAGAGAAAATTATGTTTTTTGTAAGAAATAATCTTTCTCTCAAGAGTACCTATAATATATCAAAATGATTACAATCGTTTGCGCGCGTAACGAGATGTGCAGAACAGATGTGCGTACAAATATAGTATGTACATTCGGCTAAAATTTTATTATGTTTATTTATAAATGTTCTTTTTAATTCACAAGACATACGTATAATCCTTATTAGGTTTTTACAAATAAAAAACAATTCCGATAACAACATACATACGGGAGGGTGCGAGCGAAAGAAATAACGATGAAAAATGATATTTTATTGGCGTATCAGTTAGTATCACAATAATCGCGCAAAAATAGGAACCATGATCTAAAATATGTTGAACACTCTTTGTGTGTGTCCATTCTTCGCACGACAAACATTTGTATCCAGTCTACAATGAATTCGTACTTTTCTCTGCACACTGTGTGCAGAAGTAATAACGCGCTTATTATTTTCTTTGGTACTCTTCCCACACATGATGGACATCCATCCAGACATCCATTAGACATCTATTAGATGTCGCATGGAGCTGTTGACGTCTAATAGAGTTTTTGTTCTGTGTGGGTTGTAATCTTGCTTTTTGTAATTTTTATCAAGAATCCTTCTCTTCTCTGAAATATTTGTTTTTCTTCTTTACGTCAGATGGTCCAAGCTGATTAAAAAAAATTGTTTTCTTTGTAAGAATACTATATCTATTTTACTCGATTCTGGTTTGTTCGATAAAGATACCTATATTGACGTTAATATATTTTTGCGAATAATAACATTTTTGGTTAATACGGATTTTAAGTCACACCTCATCGATTTTGTTGTTGCGCTTTAAATATGTTGTAGGACAGGTCATACTGAGTAATTATTTGCAAAACTTTTGTGGAGAACGACCTTGGTTTAGGAGATATGACAATTTGAAGTTTCGGAATTTTTAATGATTTATTCTAGATATTACAAGCTGATATTATGAACAGTGAAGTTTGTGGAGAACGACGTGACCGCATAGAGATCTTATATGGCCGCACGCCGTACGCGAGTTGAAAGGCTCTGCGCAGGATAATCTAGGATATTCTCTTCTCCAGGACTTTATTATTATCAGTTGAACCTAACTCACCTTTTGAACAAAAAATGAATTCTCAAATGAATTCGATTCGACCTTGGCGATATCGTTGCAAAACACAAATAATTTTCTTTTAGATAGAGAAGAGATGTTTCTTTAAAAAATCGATCGCGATCGTTATATACAATTACAAAATATCTAATTCACGTTTTTTTTTTTTTTTTTTATTATGGCCGCAGTTACATTTTTCGGTCTAGTTCTCCGGTTTTTGCGTCTTGTCCAATTCGTCGCGCGATTAGCTGCACACGACGAGTCTTTTTTCCTTCTCCTTCTCCTCATGCCGTCTCACGACGACGTAGCACAAAGAATTTTATGCACCTGTTTTGAATTGCATTTCGCGTGTGATCGCTACACGCGTCTGCATTAATAACGCGACGCGAGATGCACTCCGTGACTTTTCGATAGTTTGGTGTCTATTCAACACAGACAATTAGTGTGGCTATAATAATTTTTTTTGCTCTTTAACAACGAAATAAATAATACAAAAGTTCTGTAGATAAAACACAGTTGAATGCATCAGTTGACAATAAATTATGCAACGAGTTCACACGCTATAGTAAGTTCACAAAAAAAATATAGTAAGAATTTAGTTCCAGTCAAAATGACTGTGTGTGTGAATGCAGTAAAGATCTAAAAGATAAGCGTTGTGGCAATTAGTGTATCATTGTATGAAATAAACAGGAATATTATGTGACGCTTTGAAGCAGCTTTGAACTGAAGAATTTAAGGAAATTGCACAACACAGTAATGATGTTAAAAAAATTACATGTAATTATATAATATTTAAATTATACTTTACATAATGATGTATAAATGACACATTTTTCTGACATTGTGTAAATATTCGTCAAGACATTTTTCTCCTTTTCTGTACAAAAAGAAGTTAAACAAAATTTATTTAATTAATTAAAGAATTAAATCTTTAAGGCTCCGAAGTTTTCCAAACTAATAAATATATATTTGGTCATGAGAGCCGTTCGCTAGGTGTTACCCCACGGAAAGCCGGAGATTCCAGGTGTTCGACTCTTGGCCGAGGAGTTTTATTCGCAATATAAATTTAATTTCAATTAGGGGGGTATTTGGGATCACTCATATACGAGATGCAAGTATAGCATCCTATATGAATTTTAGAATTGTTATTACAATTCGAATTTCACGTGTAAAAAAATTTACACGTGAACACGTATATATGTATATATATACACGTATAATTTCCGCACAACACCTAGCGAACGGCTCTCATGACCAAATATATATTTATTAGTTTGGAAAATTTATTTGTTTCTTTAACAAGATAAAATAACCTTGGTCAACATATATATAACTTTTATGATACAGATATCTTTTAATCATTCATTCTTCCGTCGATTGTGTGTAATCAAAAGATATTTGTACGTTTAATCATGGTTAGCCATCTTCTAGATATTTATGTGTTATCTGAGATAACAATTTATCTCTCTTTGAAAGTTTTTAAATCTTTACGCTATATATTGTCACGTACTTAAGAAATTTAGTTTGTTGCATGCAAGTTGAAAAATATCCCTCTAGAAAGTGAATTATATTTTTTAAACTTCTTACATTAGATTAAAAAAAAAGTATAAATAAAAGCGAAAAAAACATGTACATAAAATTGCATACAGAAATATAAGTACGATATTATAATAAGTACGTAAATATTACGATATCATATAATTACGTTTTGCACAGGATTACATTGTGTTACGTCAACTTTTTTATATTTACGATTCTTTAATCGGTAAAATTCAAATTGTTGCACACACATTTGAGAAGAAAATTAAAATTTATTAGTAAAATAAAAAAATAATATAAATTAAATAATATAACAATAATTTAAATTAAAGTTTATTAATCATATAAAAGATTTAATTCTCCTAATTACTTAATCATAAATTGTAAAAGTGAAAGGCTATTTGACGAACGTGAAATCTTAGCGCATCAAGATCTCTATCGTTAGTTTCACAATTGCAAAAGAGGCGATATTAGCTATATCTGTTTTTTCATTCAAAGTGTCACAATAAGAGGGGAAGTCTCCCCGCTTATACTCGTATCTTGTTGCATAACAAACTCTCTACCTCGTCGTTAATTTTCAGTTGTACTTCGAGCGACACGTAAGTAGTTACAAAGTGACGAGAACGCTTTTGCGATTGTACATATGTGTATTTTCACGTGTTATCGGGTTTTTTCTTTATTAAGCTACTTGAGTATTTATCGCGAGTTGAGTATTTATCTCAAGATTAATCGATACGAGAATTAACGTGAAATCTAGGTACAAAATTTTATCAGTTTGCGGAATCACGAAGAAAAATGCAATTAAACGAGAACCTTTGAAATATAACTCGTTTCGATAAAATATGGCTCAGTATGTAAAATTTATTTGCACAAGTAATATACTATTATTTATTTATTGACATAAACTGCAATAAAATTTTATAATCTTTGTTATCTGTTGGTGACTTTAAGGTGATATACGATACAAGTATTTATCCACGTGACATGGTGTTTTTCTTCTCGTTTTTCGGAAAAACACGTTTCTTGTGTGTGTGTGCGCGTCTGTGTATGTGTGTGTGTATATATATTTAACAGTGTTTCGAAAGGAACGACGGAAGAGCAAATATACATCTCAATCGAAACATAAGATGTCTGGACAAGAGAATCATTCGTTTGAAGTAAAATTTATTTAGTTTTTGTATATTTATTATTATTATTATTTACATACATTACGTTGAGAGAGTCTTTATATATTATGTAAGTCACTGATAAAAATCTATCTTTTTTTACTTCTCTTCTTTTAATATACAGTCAGGAATATAAATTTCTTTTCTGGCTTTTCTTCCTTGAAAATCTTAAAATTTTCAAATTGTTTTTTATTCAAATATATACAACACAAAAAGCTCCCCGCGATATGCATTTAATGTTTGAAATGTATATCAAGATAATAAAAAATTATTTGTGAAAAGCAAAGTTTTTAATGTTATTTTTAGGAGAATGACCTAGACGTGATAGAAACTGGTCACAGAAAAACTGAATCTATTACGAATCACGTAAGTATGTCGCTTTCGTTTTATTCTCATTATCGTTGCGCGGCGAAGAAATATTCTTTGTTCGAAACAATCAAAACAGTATTTATTCGTAAGTGTTTTTAATTGAGAATACTCGCAGACATAACAAATCATATAATTTTAATATATTTTTTGTTATTAAGAGGATACTGGATACCGACTGGATAAAGACCTGCAAACCGACGTTTCTCCTAAGTCCTTTGGAGTCGTATTTACCGCATCAAATCTAAAAAATGCTTCTACAGAAATATATAAATAGCGCTAAGGATTGGCGCTTGTTCTTTGAAATGTCAAAATTCAGCATAAATTTTTTCTTATACGGTTTCCTTCTATAACCTCATTATATATTCGTGTATGCAGAATTATTTCTAAGCTTATGTACATATTTACAATGAACAAGCGCCAAAAGATACGACAAAAACGAATCTAATGACATTCAGATTATGGTATCTAACATTCAGATTATGGTATGACTATCTAATTAATGAGAACAACGTCTTAGTGTGATGACAGTATAGGTTATCATATGCAATCATTATGAATGAAAAAAAAAGTTTCAAAAGGCATTATATATCTATTTTCAAAAGCACTAAATAGTTTGTTTATATGTATTTGCTTCTATAGAAGCACTTTTTATGTAATGCAGTAGAGAAACTTAAAAATTAGAGAAATTTAGGTTTTTAAAACGTCGGTTTACAGGTCTCTATCCAGTTTACAGGCCGGGCTTCAGTATCCTCTTAAGCAATAGGTATTACCAGATAATTGTATGTAATTTTATATATTTAATAATGTCTTTAAGATAGAAGTAAAATACAAAATTGAAATAAACCAAAATTGAAATTTCTATTGTCATTAGAAATTATACATATATATCGAGTAATATTACAAAATAACATTATAGTAATAAAATTTAAATTACACTATTAATATGTAGCACTGTGTGTATGTTCTTACAGAATGCTAGCCCTTATAACAAGTCAAGAAAATCAAATGCGCTCTATGCCTATGTTTCCAAACATCGAAAAGTGTTTAAGACGTTTGGCTTTATAATTTTATATCTGTTCATTATAGCTTATGTCGTTTATGCGGGTATATATTGGAAAAATAACAGTATGTAAATTTATTTCTATACTAATCGAGTGTAATTTAATAAGTTACATAAATAAATAATATCTTATAAATAAATAAAAAATTGCACATTAGATAAACGTGATTCACAAATATATTATATTAATCAATATAAGATAATATACAAATTAATATCCTGTTTTGTTACTACAATATACCTAAAATAATTTTCAATACTTAAATTAGACACTCGAACAAGTTCACACAATACTTTTCTGAATTTCACTGAACTAATACCCAGTTTTTGATCAGTTTGTTAAAAAAAATATAGTAAGATTTTGGTCATCAAAATTAGTTCGAAAGAAGGTGTATAGATGTCGGAATAATTAATTATTTTGCCAAAATTATTTTCGGATTAATTTTTATGACCAAAACCTTACTATAATACTTTTTTAACAACTGATTAAAAATTGGGTACTGATCAAAAACTGGGTCCATAACGGTATATGATACATAGATTATTTACTGAAAGATATATAAATAATAATAATATTTTTTTTATTTCAGACAATGATTACAATCTTCAGTGGTGTGATGGTTACGGTTTGCTACTTTTACTTGTAGGAATTATTCATATCAGCTTATTTTATTTTTTAATTATAAAACGATATCTTTCAAAGTACATTGCACAATGTTGCTGGCCAGTAACGAATTTCTTGATGCGCTTCCGAAGTATCAAGTGAGAAAATGATTGATATTATTTTGTCTGAAAGTGTGAAAATCATTTTTAAACATATTAACATGTAAAATTTTCAGATACGGTACGCGTATCGGAGCGATAATCTTTTACTTACTAGTACTACTAGCTGTTATTATTTTTCTTATTATCGATACCGCAGAACATAGATACAGATTGATTAGTATCCTTGGAGTTATTGTCTTATTAGGGGTTGGATGGATATTCTCTAAACATCCCGAACAAGTAAGTAAATCTATGTTTTACAGCTTTAAATATTGTTTCAATTTCGATGATACAAATGTGATTCCGATTATGTTTCATCAAGAGGCACACCGTGCCTCTATATACGCGAATATCAATTACCGTTGATTGAAGGAATATCTATTATTAGTTTTGGTGTGTCGTATTTGAATAATTTCTCTTCGGGAAAAGAAGTCATCAGTTGAATCACTACTGAACTTCACATTTTACGTAACAATCATCCCTATCTCTCGCATCGGCTCGAACGCGCTCCAATTATTCTGATATGTACACATGAGTGTAGAAGAGACCGAGGAAAATTGCTGGAGACGCGTAGGCAGACGCGTCGCTAATTCCGCTAGAATTAACCCACTTCATTAAATCGTCTAATACATTTAATGCACGCAGACCTCTTGTGTTTGAATCTTTTGCTCAAAACATTTCACTTCTCATAAAGAAATTCAAATATTATTCACAGATTTTAAATGTAATTTTTATTATTTTCGATAAAATGTTAAATATAATGCTATGTACAATTTCTTTTTTTTTCATTTAGCTTTGTCATATATTTTATAATAATCGTGTCGCATAACTATAACAAATTTACAGATCAAGTGGAGAACTGTTTTTTGGGGCCTGATTTTGCAGTTTTTGCTTGGACTTATTATGCTTCGATGGCCTGTTGGTCGTAGTATTTTTGAATGCATATCCAATAAAGTGGCCACTTTCTTAAATTTTGCTAAAGCAGGTTCTAGATTTGTATTCTCAAATGAACTAGTTGATAAAATAGCAGTCTTCGCGTTTACCGTTAGTACAAATTTACTTTTTACGTATATTTAAATAAATATAATTATACAAATAAAACACATATACAAATAATTTATTTACACATTATACGTATTTATAATTAAATAATTGTTATTGGTGTATTTTATTTTTACTAGGTGTTGCCTGTGCTCTTCTTCTTCAGTTTTTTCGTGCAAATTTTAACTTATCTTGGTGCAATGCAATGGATTATTTTAAAACTAGGATGGGTTTTACAAAGCATAATGGGTACGACGCTCTGTGAGTCATTAGTCGCCGCTGCTAATCCCTTTATCGGAATGGTACTACACATCACGTATTAAGAAATCACGTTATTTACATGATTGCATATTCAATTTGTTCTTCTTTTAGTTATACATTTCTCACAACCAAGAGACTTCTTAAAATTTATTTCATTTTTCAGTCAGAATCTCCTTTAATGATCAAACCGTACATCAACCAATTAACTTCCTCGGAGTTGCACGCTGTAATAAGCTCAGGATTTTCTACGGTTTCTGGTTTGTTACGCAAAGTTGATAAGTTTCAATTTATTGTTGTTATTAAACTTTAATTTATAAGTTTCGAATTTACAGGCTCCGTATTAGCTGCTTACATATCATTTGGCGCAAATCCGACTCACTTAATCATCTCATCCGTGATGTCCGCGCCAACTTCTTTATACTATTCCAAGCTTTTTTATCCAGAGACCGAGCAAAGTCTCACGAAATATGATAATATCAAGCTTGAAAAGTCGTAAGTCCAAAATCTTGGAGAGACTATTTATCTTAAAAATGACTATTACTGAAATATAAAAAAAAATTACAAACAGGTCGGACACCAGCATTATAGATGCTGCTACAAATGGCGCGTTGGCCGCACTCCCAATTATTCTGGGTATAATCGCGAACATCGTTGCTTTCGTGTCTTTTATTGCATTCGTAAATGCGGTGTTTTCCTGGTGCGGCGGTCTCGTTGGGTATGAAGCTTTAAGTCTCGAGGTAATAACTTTCTAGATAGTTTTATAGCTCGTGTCTCTTCGAGCAAATCATAAGATTATAGATTTTCAGATTATCTTGGCAAAAATCTTTATGCCACTGAGTTGGATTATGGGCGTTCCTTGGGATGAATGTGAAAAAGTAGGAATGTTAATAGGTTTGAAGGTAGTAATCAATGAACTAATTGCTTATCAACGAATGGGAGAATTGAAAGATCTATCTGCAAGATCAAAAGCGATCGCCACATTTGCGGTTTGCGGTTTCGCAAATCCAAGTTCAATCGGTATCCAGATCGGTTTGTTTTCTTCTTTGGCGCCAGAGAAAAAGGAACAAGTAACACGTGTCATTCTGCGATCATTTGTCGTCGGCAGCGCCACCTGTTTTCTTACAGCTAGCATTGCTGGTAAAGTTGCAATTCTTGATATTACAACTATTATAAGTCGATTTGCTATCAACACACGCGTCACAAATATTGTTATCAAGAAAATTTTATTATTGTTTTAGGCATACTAATTGACGAAATTCCTTCGCCTTCTAATAATAGCACTACTACAATGTCAAACATTACTACATGGCAACACTAAGTACTTCTAATGTGACTTTTTAAAACATTGCACATATATATGAACAAAAAAAATGATATTACATTAATATTTATTCTAATATCTAAATTTAATTAGAGAAACATGATGTCTGTTTTAATATGATTAACTATAACAACTTGTGATTACACTATTATTATATCTTTATAAGTTATCTTCAAAGTTAAGATAATTAAGTCGATAATACTTAAAAATCACAAAAAAAAATGTAGACTGATACAAGAAGCATTCGAAAAACGCTCGAAAGATTCATTTTATCTTTATCTTATGATAAGTGACGTTTGATAGAACTCTTAAACTTATAACTTATATAGGAAAACAATTTAAGGAGAAACTTTTATCGTATTTTTTAATCGTATTTTTTTATGTTATGTTACTTTGAAGAAAGAATTTTGTGAAGAAAGAAAAGGTCATTTTATGTTTTTTATATAGAATACTATATTTTTGTTTTGATATTATTAATATACAGGAAAAAACGAGTTCAGAATATGTCTTTGTTAAAGATAAAAAATTCTTTTTTTGCAGTGACATTTTATTAAAAAAACACGATAAAAGTGTCCTTAAAGTTTTGTCCCATTACCTACCATTCAAAAGTTATATCAAACGACAACACTCGTGAGACATTTTGTATATCTAATGAAAGATAAAGATGACGCTATATAATGTTAATAACGCGCTCTTCAAATGCACTCATAGTAACTAATATTTATATCTTGTATTATATTTTACGAGTAAACTATTTATGTATATAAAACCTAACATCTCTAATTTGTCATTAGAACGATTTGTTTGTTTGTTGCATTACAACAATTCTTTCTCTTTACGTAGTCTTTAATAAGTTACTTTAAAAAAAATAACAAGTATATAAAGAACTACTGATATAACTAATTGTAATTATGCAAGTATATTATTAAAACAACAAGAGATAATGTTTATTATATATTTCTTTTTATATATTTAATATTACATTTTTATATAATTATACATTAATTTGTTTTACAATAAAGCATTGACATATGTAAAGCTAAATTCGATCGACGTTTAAATTTTTATTTAAGCGTTTAACAAAATCTTCATTTAAAACCTCAATTTTACGCACAGTAATAAAATAATAAAAATTACATTTTATAAAAGTAATAACTTATAGTACATAAGTGCCAACATTTGTACATTTGTCAGTATGTATAATAATTATAAAATATCAATGTGTGTGTGATGAAAGAATATGTGCATCACCAAATATAAGCGTGCATTACTTATTTATTATATCTCGAAAAAGTACGCCAATTATACACATCTTGGTAATACTACATAGAGTAATATCACAATATTGTAAGAATCGTGGGAATGTGCGGTGCTTGGAAAAGCTACACGTATAAAGTGTACAATATCACTATGGTAGCACAATGTAACCACTTATGGTAGATCGTGCAACTTGTAAGTTTCATAGATAGTATGAGTTCGATTGAACACGTCGGCAGTCACTTCCAACATCTTGGGCAAAACATCTATATTACGTTGAATGTTGTCACCACAGACCTGAAGGTCAGGTAAAAAGTGAAAGGAATTTTATTCTACCATTTCGTAATCGTAAAAACATTCTCTTAAACCTTTTGTATGTGTACCTTTTTGAACAAATTTTCCCTAGTAGGCATAGTGTACATTGCTACTATCGCAGCTTTTCTCACCACCCATGGATGATGCTTGGCCAGAGTTTTACCATATGCATCTTGACAACAACTGGATGTTTTATCACAATCTTTTAAATCACCCAGTTGTCGCAAAAATTCTCTTATAAAATCTAAAAGACCAGAATGATTTTGATCAGTTTTAAAGTTTTAAAAAACAGATATTAGGAAATAAGGCCATAGAGTACCTAAACCCCTATGTAATCTTAATAAAGTACGTGCGCCATTCACAAAGTCGGGTTTCTCAAGCAAATTGTTTTCCTTCTCATAATCAATCATAGTCTTGATGGTTGTGTAATTCTGACTATCTTTGCTTCTCTGTTCAATTAAGATGTCTATTTTTTGTTTGAGATCAGACGAGACAAAACTGAAGACACTGCCCATTAACTGGAAAAATCTACATACGTACCGTGTTACACAACCTAAATGTTACACAATATCAAGTCTTTAATCTTAGATAGCAACAAAAAGGATTTAGTCACAGATAATGATATCGTATGATTTGATATAATCACAATATTGCATGATTTTATATAATCACAAGTGACACAATTCACATATGGTCTATTCGTTGCTTTATTGTACGATATTTAAGCGATATGCAAGCATTTGTTATAAAATTTGGAAATAAGTAGTAAATGCATAAGCTGTATATTATACATTGTAATAATATGTAAATGATAAATGTACTAATAATTTAGTTTCTTTAAACGCAGCTGTCACTTATTCCATCTATTGTTCTCGTTTCAATATGTTCATGTTCAAGATATCATAGATTGTCGAATGCGCTTGTCAACTGCTTATCTTGATAAATCGAACATTAAATAAATTAATTCAGGAATTCAAAAATTGGCAGTATGGAGCAAACACAGTTGTCAGTGTGTGCGATGTAATTAATTTATTGAGTAACAAAACGTTTTCGACCTTAGATTGGATCTTTCTCAATGTATTTATAGTATATGATAAATTAGTTGAGTTAGATGTACAGCTCACAATTGCATGTTATAAACGGAAAACAACCACAGCTTTTGACATGGTACCGCAACTGAGAAACAGTTCACTTCACATTTTTATTAAATAAATTAAATTTTATATAAAGAAAGTGAAAATGGAGAGGTGTCACGTCTGGCTCTCTTTGGAAAATCCAATAATATGATTTGAATCCAACGGCTATCAGGAGCCTTTGCAAGATGTTATGCAGTAAAAAACAGTAGATAATTAAGTGTCAAAACGTTTCGACTTTATTGTTTAAGTCCTTATCAATTGATCGATATAGTAAATTGAATGTATATCACATAGTAAATTGTAAGAAATTTTAAAACTATAATGTTATAACGACACAATTTTTAGTTAGTAGACTTTGTACAGTGCGTCATGCTTGAGTCTGACTATAGTCGGTACTGTATCTTTATATAAAGATTTTATTTGGTTTGTTCGAACAATTGTCATCAACCTCATATCTAGAAATATGTTGAAAACGATAAATAGCTCCAAGTAATTAATAATAGTGTGGTTGAAGGCAGTTAGAGCATAACACCGGTGTTGATGTGTAAAAAAGTAAGAAATTGATTTATTTGAAACAAGCAAGTATAAACGTTTCGATCATATCTAGATTTTTTAACATTACTTAGAATTTTCAACATTTTATAAAATTCACATGCTTGCTAACAAGGTTATGTTGAGCTAACATCAAGCGAATATGACTTACTTGTATAATTCATTATATGCGTCTAAATATGCTTTTAGATCGATATCGTCATTTTCAATGAGAGCCTTGTCAAAATGATCGTGTACTAGACGTAAATCGAAAAAATTCAATTCTGGTCCCTCTGCCATAATCACTGTGCTGCATTCAACCGTACGCTACAATCGAGAATCTGCTTCTGCGCTATGTTAACATATGCGTTATCACTTCTGTGTGTGCCGACTTCTCATAATCTCTGAAATTGTCACGTATGTTACCTATGTATGTTTCTTTGCTTATCGTGGTTGCTATGACAAGCGATACTTAATGTACTTGAGATTGATACTGGCATTTAAACATGACAGTTTATATCTGTATATTTACCATTTGAGCATTGTGTTCTACGTCATTAAATACACTTATCTAACTTACGCAGACAGCATAGATCTCTAAAAGACATCTAAAAGACGACTTAAAGACGTCTTATTATCTTTATACATCTTTAAGACGTCTTTTTGACGTCTTATTATTTTTAGACATCTTTAAGACGTCTTTTTGACGTTTTATTATTTTTAGACATCTTTAAGACGTCTTTTTGACGTCTTATTATTTTTAGACATCTTTAAGACGTCTTTTTGACGTCTTATTATTTTTAGACNTTAAGACGTCTTTTTGACGTCTTATTATTTTTAGACATCTTTAAGACGTCTTTTTGACGTCTTATTATTTTTAGACATCTTTAAGACGTCTTTTTTGAACGCTCAATAGCGTTCTGTCGTATCTAATCATCTGATTTTCATATAATTATATATATATAATTAATACATATCCATTATATATATATGTATATATATATATATATATTAAACATTTTTATTATTATAATAGTAATAATGAAAAATATATGTTGTCAATTTACTTATTTCTTCTACAGCTCTTGTAATATCTATTTTTGAAAGAATGGCATTAATTAAACAATGCACTCAATTAACTTCTAAAAAGTTTGAATTTTTCAACAAAAAAATGTAATTATTTATTTCTTTCAAAATTATTCTTGATTTACTAAATTTTTATTGTCAAATATATGTTATATTTGCTTTTTTAACATTACAAGAATATACTATATGTTACCAATAGAAGAGAAGAAAGTATGCGCGTTAAATACACAAGGAGAGTTCAAAGACATTCAAGAGAAACTGTTCCGTTGGTACCGTTATTCTCCGCAAGGTGCGCTGCAAAAACAACTGAATACGTACAGGTGTTTAAAGCATAATCGATACGGTGTATATTGTATATCTCTCAACACACACTTGCAAAATTAGAAATAAATTTAACTTTAAGTTTGTAAATTATAGGATTGATGTTATGAACAAAATGACATTGGAAAAATTATTTTATAATTTTGATTTGCTCATTGAATATAGTGTATAGCGCGCAGCTATACGACATACTACATATGTACATTTTTCGATATAGCAGCAGTTGTGTTTACACATTATTTACTCCCAACCTTTATTTGTCGAACAACTCGGTACATGTACCGAGTTGGTTTTAACGAAAACTGCGAAATTCTTTAAAATATTTTCTTTATCTTATTTTTCAATATTATATTTAATATTTTAGATACTTTATATGTGATACTTTCGTCAAAAAAGAAAGTGTTAGAATATAACAAAATTAAATTACAAATACACATAATATAAAAATAATATAAAAATTTGTTGTTGCTATTATTATTTTTTCAAGATCATATGTGTCTATAGTTCGAAAATGTCATTTGAAACAATTTATATATTCGATAAACTGAATTAAAGACGCGGGAGAGAGAGATACTAGGCCTAATCCAAATCTATTACTATATATTGGTACAATTCATGACACAATGATACTCAAGAGTTACATGGCCGTTGATGTTGCACGTGACGAAGAAATATGAACAAAGAACACTAAAATCTCGCTGACACGTCGATTCACATAGGTAACCGGTCTCCCTGGGGGTATTAAATAATTCACCGCAGCTGGGACTGAGAGTCGGACGAGAGCGGGGTTTGCGGAGGAGCGAAGAAGGCGAGGTTGGGGTTGAAGGCCGATTAAATATTCAGATGTCCCTCAACGCAAATAGAGTAAAGTCAAGCGCGACGTCGAACACAGAATAGCGCGTAATCTAAGAACCATAAAGCCCGAATGAAAAAAGATCTTCGCTGATAACAAACTTTGCGCAATATTGTGATATATCTCAGACAAGATGTTCCCGAAAATCTTTGCCGATGAAGAAGATTGCCCGAGAAAAATCGTTCTCGCGAAGAATCGCGATGAATATTCCGGCCGGACGGAACGTGCCGTAGATGTTTTTACGACGGGGACTACACATTTCCGGTCAAGCGATCTCACGGGGCGCCCCGACTTCAACGACCAATCACACGACGACGTCGTAGCTGCGGCGCATAAAAATGTGTCACTGGGGTGTCGTAATATCTACGTCGTTCAGACTTATCGACGAGGAAAAGTCGCGTTGTGTCCTGTCTCGGTCTTTATTCCATAGCAGGAACGCGTTCAGCGATCGTATCTTCCCTACGGTGGGCACTTTCGTGACTTTTATCGCTTAGCTCTCAAAAAAAACACGGAAACACGACCGCCGACAACAGTATCGAACAACCGACCGTCTAAAAAGAATCGTTCAACGAAGCGTGCATCGCTTCCGATCATCGTTCTAATTATCTCGGTAACCCAATCTATCTGTCGCGTCGCGCGTCGCGCCTTGGCTTCCCGCCGCCTCCCTTCTCGGAACTTCTCGATTCTCCCGTCTCGGTCTGCCGCCGGCCTAGCAGCAACCCTCCTCGGCTCACTCCTACTCGATTTCTCCTCTTGTCGTCGTCTTCTACACGTTCTTCCCTCTTCGTTCCGTTAGCGATAAACGTCCCCGTTGTGCATCCCTGTCTCCTCATCTCTCTCTTCTTTACGGCTCGCCGTCTTGTTCTTTCCATCTTGGAGTCTAACTGCGGGATCGTCGACGACCGCCCATCTAAGTTTAACAATTAACGCTCAAACGGGGGAAAAATAAATTAATTGCATGCAGCCGGCGCGCGAAACACGTCACGAACATTCGATCTAATCGACGCAGACTTTACTGTCCCACGTGGAAGATGTGGAATGATGAGATTTCTTTTGTCTGTGTCTCTCACGGTTGGAGAAATATTTCCTATATTTTATCGGAAGCTTTAAAACAAAATATCTCTATTAAATAAATAAATTTTATACATACATGTAGATAACGAATCTGTGAAAAAAAAAAAAAATAGAAATCTTATTCTTAAAATGTTTCGAAATCTTCTCCTTCTCCTCCGTTTTTGCATCGTTTCTTTTGTCCCGATTGTCAGAGTTGTTAGAAGCGACAAGGCGACAACTAGCGGGAGACGAGACGGGTGTTTGTCATACGTCGATAGGCGTCAGAATTGACACATTCGCCGAGTGTGAAACGGAAGTGGCGTTTGGGGCGACGTACTGGAGAGATTCGAGGGTGTGCGAGGCAGATAAATATTTGAAGAATTTGTTGTCGCGAATGAAGGCGGCGTTGGTGGATGCTTATCGCTTGTTCGGCGGCTCTTCTTAAAGAAATTTCGAACGATTGTTAAAATTTTGCGCGTGCAAAATACGTCTGAAAGCATTAACGATATGTTTTCTTTAATTTTTCTTCAAATTGTTGTTAGACAGTTTAAAAAGTTTAATTGTGGCTTTATCTTAAATTGCGCCGAAGTTGCGCACTTGTGATAACTGATTGACTTGTTTTTATTGTTTAACACACAACAGGGATCTCTTATCCCTCAAATTTCGAGCGAAGCGTCAGCGTGAATGGAAGAAAGACAATGAACGGAGAGAGAAAGAGAAGCAAAGTGACGAGAAATTTCTAACCCTTCGATGTGTGAGCGGCATTACACCCTCGCGTGCGGTTCGTAGGAAAAGTTTTAGGCGAGCTACGTACGTGGGGTTGGGGGACAGACCTTTTCGCAAAAGGGTCTAACGACAGTTTTGTATCCCATGGAAAATCACTGTCAACCAACAAGAGTCTGCAAAGTGTCGCATTATACAAATACATATATGTATACTTGTAGAGTCGTGGCCAAAAGTGCCGATATAATCAGACTGAGAATTGCAAGATTCAACCTGTGTGCGACGATGAAAGAGAAAAACATTAATATTCGCGCGTATGTAATAATAATTAAATTAGCTAAATCTCTTTGTCATATATTTTATTATACAATACGCAACAAATGATACGCAAAATTTTAAACCATTTTTCCGGCAAGATGTTACATCAATTTTAACTTTTATCGATTATTTATATTGTGTGATATTACATTATAAAAAATATAAACGTGTGCGTCAAAATATTTATATATACGAATTTTTTTCCCGTAACGTAATTACAAAACCTACGCAGTTTTTGATTTTTAACTTTTGTCAGCGAACGTACATGAAGCAAAGGCGCAACACTCACACACGCGCACACATTTAACAGCGGGATGTAACAGATATAGACGGCGCCTGCGAAAAGCCCGGATACCCAGGGTAAAACGAGCCTGGGAAGTTCATTAATGGATTAAGAGTGCTCGATCGATACGATTAGCGCGACGTGGCCAGCCGCTCCTGATACGCGCGACATGCATTCGAACGTAACCTAGAATCCATGATTTTGTCGTGCATGGAGGTGATTAATTGGAAAACAGGGAAGTAAAAACGTTTCATCAAAAGAATTATGTTGTCAATTTAACTCTGGATGGGGACTGTATTTATCTGAAATTACTAGTATTTCACAATTGAGCACTTTTATATATTCGCGAGCGCGAAAATGTGTTTATTTTATTTCCGCGACACACCAGCAAAGTGTGTTCGATATAAAAACTGCCTCTGCTATATGTAAAATTAGTCGAGAATGGCTTTTTCAAAGTAACTGCAAAACGTTAGGAAACAATATTCTATCCCTATAGCGAACTATCGAGAGCTTTCTATCGATCCTCAGGATTGATATGAACGCCGTGTAACATACCATCTCCCCCCCCCCCACCGTAAGTTCTGCGCATGGGGTTGAATTTTAAAACTGCTCTCTAGAGAGAAAGATGGAAGTGGGAAGCTGTGCGTCTTTTAAAATCAGGCTGTGTGCGGTCCTGTTCTTGGATAAGACTACATGTCCCTCGGGGATCACGTGTCGATACGTATTCCTCGTGTTGCCAGACAACCGATATTGAAGTTCTTTCTGAATCTTCAACTATATATACATTTTTTTTTATCATAGTTGTCAATGAAGAAATAAACATTTGAATAGATGAAATGTTTTTCAATATTTATAGCAGATAGTTTATACGATCGATACCAGCCAATGTGCTAGATCAGAGCCTTCCAACTGATCACGTGACCGCATAGAAATCTTATGGCACAAACCAACACGCCGTGCGCGAGTTGGAAGGCTCTGTGCTAGATACGTGCAAATGTAATATTTTTTTAAACGTGTAACTTTAACACACATAGAAAAATGAAATCAATTTATATAATTGAGGTGCGCACTATTAGACATCTCAGATGTAAGTTTTTAATTGAAATTTAATTCGAATTTTTCTATGTGTATTAAATCTTTCATTGCTATTGCCTATATAGACATTTTGAAAGTTCGTTCGGAATATGCTGTTGTTCGTTTAACTAAATTTTGTCAATTGAATTATTGGCGTCCTCAAAACGTTCAATCGATATCGCTCAAATAGCGCCAAACGCGACTTCGGTCGTTCGATATTTATATTATCGGTGTTAATATAGTTTTTTATTAGTGCAAAGCAATTTAGTGTGTTTGACGACATTCTACAGAATTCGCGCAAGCGAAAAGTTTCGACGTTTCTGTAGCATAGTCGGTCGCGAATGAACGTCTGTTACGCGCGCTCTGCAGAGAGACTTTTGCTGCAGCGAAAGGGTTAATTCACACGGTTAAAAAAAGTATATATATATATATATATACAATATATATTTGCACACATCCAGCTTATTGACCGTAAATAATTTACTAGTTGAACAGCTGTCGTCAAATTTGTTATTTATTTAATTGTTAACGTTATTTCGCGCAAATGTCATGACCTATTTTTGTTAAAGCACGTGAATGTCTATGTTGTCTTCTGATCGCCTTTCCGACTTGAGAAGACGATCCTTTCGTAGTTCAACGACTTTGCAGATTAAAGAGGAGCACCAAGTGCTTCCAGTCTCGTGTGACCCTTTATGTCGAACTATCTTTTCCATGGTGCTCGAGTACTATACGCTCGTGGCCTGGTTAGACAATGGAAAGAGAAGGGAAGTGTAGGCAAAGACAGGTGATAGAAGAGGACGAATAGAAGGAAGCAAGGTGATAAGACTCTAGCAGGGTGGCGGTTGGCCAGAGGTTTCAAGGTGGAGTCGGGGTCGCTGTCGCAACTCTAATAAGCTACCCCCTCAAACCTCGTTCCACGTTACGACCCTTACATCCCTTTACGGGTACCGAGGGTAGCCTTGCAATTTGATAAACTGTCACGAGCGTACGACTACGTTATCCGAAACTAGTCGGGAACTTGGGAGAATTTCTTGGCTATCGAATTTCTTTGCTCGATTATCTCTTTTGACACTGAAAATTTGCACAAGATGTTACAACGGGAAAACAAAAAAGAAACGCAATTTTCCACGTCAAACTGATAGATACAAATTTACAAAAAAACGCATTTGAGATTTTATGCAGGATTCTCTTAACAAAATGCGAATTTCACGAAACGAGTGGCCCGGTAAACTTACAAACGTCACGTTCCCATTTCTATGTAAATCACACGATCATAAGTTGCCTACGTAAGATCGCGAGAAAGATTACTGCATTAGTAGTTAGTTCCGGGTGGAAGCGCACGCGTTTGATGAAGCCACCGGAGCATAAACCAGAATAGAGATTGTAAGAAAATGAAGTCACGCGATAGCTTTTGTAAGATACAGGATATCCACGGAATTTAACGCGTATAAATTTTTTTTGCCATAAAGTGTGGCGAACAAAAAACAAAACATATTTAAAATATTTTATTTTCTATTTAAGAATTTACACAGCGATGTGAACGTTAAACGCGATTTTTCACAAATAAAAGAAATCAATGGTGAAATTCTTACGACTCTGTGCTCGCTCCATCGATTCGATGTGAGAGGACAGAACTTCAGAACTACTGACCAGCTGTGCTGCACGAAAACCCGAAGGTCGGGGGGAACGCAGACTCTTGGGAAATGATTCCACTTTGCAAGGGGCAAATGGAAATGACCTAGGGACAGCCTTCGGGCTGTAGCTCTCTAGGGTTGTTCTTGGTCAGACGACGATGACGATTGCGAGAGGAGCGGAATAACGAAAATGCCCTTAGATTAGAAGAAACCTGCCCTTTCTTTAGTGGTTGCATCTTGTCAGCTTCGACCGATACTAACATGCGATATTATATCCACACTTGATCGTGCGGATGATAATTTGCATATAATCACATACGCAAAACTTCAAAAATAACAATATTTTTATATCTTATTTTTATTTATACGATGCAAAATAACATTCCGCGAAATTTGCATAATTAATGTCATTTATTTCTATAGAACTGTTTCTATAAAAGCGTTTACGATGAACGCAAATATCTAAACTTGCGTGTATCGACGAACTTGTCTTCGAAAGTGGAAGACTTTTATGTAACCATGATAATCGGAGGTTGCTTGGAAACGATGAGAAAGTTGGAAAGCGCCGCGCGCGTAAAAGAAAGTGGCAGAACAAGCTGCACGCTCACCCTCTTCGGACACAACGAGTCATCTCGCGACGCTGCTAACGGACCCTCGTCGTTTCCTTCGTACTTACACCCGACAAGACATTACCTGACGTTTACAAGACATTTTCATCATACATCATCCAAGACGACGTCTTGCTGGGACATCTGCTATTTCAAGATTTAGTAGCAAGTGTCTGCGCGTCGTTATATTGTGACCATTTTGAAAGAGAATTTTCAAAATTACAGTAAAAAAATGAAATAAAATTTACGAAAACACAAATATTACACGCGTGAATATCCCAATCGACGATATTGTTGTATTTGGTGACGTATTTCCGTAATTTTGTCAAAAAAAAAAAAAAAAAAATGACACTTCAATATGCAGCTACGAAAATAATTTAGCAGAGAGATCGTTGGCACGTGGTTAGTTCTGTGAATATTCGCCAAAAGAGAGATCCTTTAATTATACTAAGTAACGTCTCCCGCAGGCGTCGCGTCGCGGAAGACTAAGCCGGTCATAATATTTAATCACTACTCGTTTCTTCTCCCTCCGAAGACAGTCTCCGTCGAAGAAGTTTCGTCGTTTGCGAGCGGAAAATATATCGTCCTAAAGTCGCAAAGACACAGATTGCATCGTATCATATTGCAATTTACAGAGATGGGATTGATTTTATCGTTCATTGCTATTTCAAACAAAACACAGATTGACGACAACAACAAGATGTTTACAGGGATTGCAAACCGTGTGTCAATATCGAACAATCAAAATTTCGATAACGTCAAGATTGACAATATTTTCGCGGCGCGTCTCGAATACTTCGAACCCTTCCGATCTTAAAGATTACGAAACAAACAAGAGCGCGAAGCTGGCAAATGGGGTGACTATGTCGCACATCTCGGCTCCCGTGCTCACCCCTTCGTGAATGTGTTTCAGAAAGGAAGGAAGCGAAGTTATATACGAAAATCCTCTGTATAATAAATTTAGGAAAATCTTCGAGAGATTTCATAAGCGCGGAGAAATAAAAGAATCTCCTACTTTTTTTTATACTATATATATATCTAAATAAGTGGATAGCTGTAGTATTACGGCAAGAACAAACAGAGAGAGAATTATACGCGAAGGAAGAAAATCTCTTGCTTGATATCTAATTAAATCTCTGAAGCGCGTCGGATGTCGAAGGAAGAAACGATCTGTGATCTTTTATCCGCGAAGAGCGGCGGCGGTCTCACCCTATTACGGACTCTTCCTTTTCTTTCTTCTTGTAACTCACTATGATCTCTCATCCTCTCCCCGTCGGGAAAAGGGGGTCGAGCAAGGAACGCGGTAGGGTGGCATTTCATTTTTTGACACCCGGTGTATTTGATTCCACCCTTGTAATAAACCCCAGGGGTTGCCACCAGTGGGTCCCCCTCACTCTATCTCCTTCCTCTCCCCCCTCTACATGTCATATCGACACCTCACCCCCGAGGGTAGGTGACTGCTAGGTAATTTGCTTTCTTATTTTCTCCGTTACGGAGCTCCCGTCGTTTTCTCTTTTCTCTTTTGCTCTTTCTTTTTTTTTTTTTTGCTCTCTTTCTCTTTCTTCTTTCCTTGGCGTTCGCCGAACGGTCGTCGCGCGCGTTGCGACCTACCCTTGCCCAGAAGAAGAACCCAAGATTTTCTCGCACCCCCTCCTCCCCCCGCGGACTCTTGCTTCGCCAATTTTTCTCTCGATGCAGACAGCTGATGCCTATATATATACAGAAACGCGCGAGAATTAAATCACGATGCGACTGACCCGAAGGTTTCCTCCCTTCAAATAAATTTTTTGAGAGAAATTCTCGCGTTCGAAAGAATTCTTTGAGAAAAATTTTGATCACCGTCTGTGTTTCAAGATTTTTCTAAACGGTTGTGCGATATATAACTTTGTTGTGTGCCGCACAATAAAAGATACTGCAATAAAATAAGAATCGAGATAAGATAAAAGAACACAGATGAGATGAAATAATGGAAAGTCACACTTTCGACAATCGGATTTGCTAAGAACGTTATATTCCTTTGAAAATTTTAACGACATGTTTTTGCGTACGGCTATTTTTATATCGTCATTACGGCAAGAGCTGAAAAATGGCGAACGTTTTGTCATTTTAAATAGATCTCAACGCGAAGACACGGTGTCCGGTAACGCGAAAGACTGATGAGAAGCCCCCGGTGCCGATTACTCGTTTCACTGCTAATCCGATTTCAGTTTACCTCCAGACCGAGAACTCCTTAACGCGCTACTCCGTTGGTTTCTCTCAATAATCTCGTTAGATCCATTAGACAGACTTCGGAATCTTCCACGTAGAAAACGTTCACCTGAACGAAGACGTGTAACCATGACAATTTTCATTTCATTTGTGTTGCACCAGAGAGACAATATAGATCGATGATTCGATCCCACTTGGGAGCGATCAGAAGTTCTTCTTCAAGGTTTGAAAAAAAACGAGATGTGCAGTCTCTCAGAAAAAAAATTCTAATAAAGCCATTCAAGATTCCCGTCGTTAAAAGAACCACAAGCACGACGAGCTGGTAGGTGCAACCCTTTTAAGTCAGTCGAGTCGAGGCATCCGACTTCTCCGCGACAACCGTGCGGCGGTGTGGGTGGACGGATAGGTGGAGTGCGCCTCGCGGGGGACAAAACTCACCCTAAGAAGCCTCTAAGAACGCCAAGGCGGCAGTGTCGCTGGTGGGGTATAAAAGTACCCGCATGCGCAAACTCCTGAAAAACTGCGGCCCGCCTCCGGCGCCGCCTCTATCGTCTCCGACACCCCGCCGGTCCCCCTCTAGCCCCCGGTCCACGAGGGCCCCGAGATCTCTCACCCCCGTCGCCCTCGCGCCCCTCGCAAGACGTCGTCCGGAACGACCGGCGGCCTTTTTCGAGAATTGCCCCCCGGGTAACATGTGCTAACCGTGTGTGATTACCTCCGCTCTACAACGCGGGCGCAAACCCGCGCTATCCGCGTCCCCCTCCGTTACGTCACCCCCCCGCTATCGCCGCTTTATCGCCCCGTCGTCGTCGATTCGCTTTTTTTTTTTTGTCGCGCCCGCGAAAATCAAAGTGCCGCGGCAGCGGGCAAGAGAGATTGCGACCGACGGTTATTTTGCCGAACCGGTAAACGAGTTAATATCGCGCGCCGCAAGTGGAGAACCGCCAGGAAATAATCCCCGCGCGGCCGAATTCACGACGTGGTTTTTCGCGTACCAGTAAACTTAGTTGAACGCCAGTGTTGTGTGAATAACCAGACATGTGTAACGAATAGCTAAAAAAGTAAAAAAAAAAAAAAAAAAAAAACAATAGATTTTGTGCGTGTGAGAAAAATAATTTTGACACTTGGAAAATTTTTTTATACCAATAACGTCACTTCGTCGCAATTTGTATTTCCGATCATTTTTAGTGATTTTTTCAACAATATATGTTAACAGTGATTTTGTAAAGAACATGCACAAAACGCAAGTTTTTTAAAACATTTAATCGTGCTTTTTTGAAAATAATACTATCTTTTTGGTGACTAACAATCATTCGTCGAAATTATCTCGCGGAAAATTTTGGTTAAACCGATTATTTATTTTGAATAACGTAGCTTTTTTTACTGATTCTATCTTTTTTTTGGCAGTGCATATGAGCTCCAATTATTCCTTCCCAGGCAACACGTTCGACAAATCCTGCAGATCTAATTGGTCGCCAGCAGATAATTGTTCGGCATCGATAATTGGTCCAATTAATTTGAACGGAAAAGTGCGTCGATAATCGTTGCACATTCATCGATTCACCGATTATGTGAACCGTGCCGGATGCGGGTTATAGAATATCGTTACTGTCGAAAGGACATCGCCGAAAAAAATAGCCGAAACGCAAACAGAAACCAATCGTTTTGGCTACGTTGCATGGTAGTGAAGTTATTGAGTTTTTATTTTGTTGCTGTTCACATCGCATGATTACAATGTTCGCCAACAAATATTGAAGGACTATTAGATTTAAACGCGCACATAAAATAAAATAAAGTTAATATTACAAATTTGTATAACAACAGAGAGATACACATAAACTTTATCATCGTAAAAAAATATAGAAGATGTAATAACAGCGTAAATTTTTTTTCCAGTTTTTGTTTTTACTGAACGAAAGGTGTTTTTTACAAGAAACTAAATATTTTGACATCTTCAAATATATAAAATTTATTTTATATATATATATATATAATATACACAATATTATACACAATATACGTACACAAATATTCTTCTATATATATATAACTTCTTCAAATATACACAAAGTTGAGATAAAACCTTACATACGCGATCTTTTAACACTATTTGTATTTGCCAGCAGCTAAAATTGCTTTTTAAATTATCTTGACGTGTCAATCGCGTTCGCCACAATCTCATCCTAATTCACTTTTTCTCTCTTTTATATGCAAGACAAAAATTCAAAAATCGTCACACAATCCGTAAACGGATTTTTTGACGCCTTCGAGGGGTAAAGCTATTTCTCGCCTTTAACATCTCTCTCTTGATTCGACATGTGCACACTGTCGAGTTATATAACGCTCTGTCATATGTTTTTTTCTAATATTAAGTATATAATTTTTTTTGTTACATTGTTCGTACGGCGCGCACACGGTACTAATTCAGAATAAAATTTACATATTTATAGTTTTAAAGAAAACACTCTTTGTATTGTGTTATCGAAATAATAATAAAATACAAGCGGGAGGAATCCAAAATAGCGGCGGATGTAATTGAAAGCAGGGAACATTATCGCAGAACCTATGTGAAAGAACCTACGCTTGACGAAATGCATCTCGGAAGGTCTGCATGTAGGGACGGCGGAGGCGTCGCATTGTTCCTCGTAGAGGGGTGTAGGATTATATAGGGGGGCTCGTCTCGTTTAGGGGTTCTCGTACAGCTTGGTACAGATACGTCATGATCGATAGTCTCGTGTGTTGTCTCTTGAAAGAGTGACGTGTTACAATTCCCGCGTCGCGTTCCGTTTTATTCGACGGAATCCACGATCCCGTCCCTCAAGTTCCGTCGGCTGCCTACGGCAAGCCCGCTTTCGTCGCGTATAAAAGTGATTAATGATAGGAATTAAATATAAACGCGAACTTTTGATACGCGTAATTAAGTAAACTTATGTAATTCAAACGCAAATGTGGAAGAAAAATTTTTTTTAATGGGAGTTTCTTTAAAGAGACATAACACATGTGTTTATTGTCACGCGTGTGTTTGTACAACAGGTCACGTAGAAATTTACATACTCCGTACGTTATTTGACATGAAGAGTTCATATGAGATAAAAGATACAGTACTACAGTAAGCGCTTTGTGTCATACTTCTTTATTCGGTCTGATGAATCCGGGGATGACTACTTGTGCGTTAGGACAACGCGCGTATCTTCTCTCTTTTTCTCATCCGGGAGTTGGCAAAACGGTTCGTCTTCGTTTCGACTCTCGCCCGCACACTCCGAGCATCGCGCAACCCCCCCGTATTTCCTCGGTGCTAAACGCAACTACACAAGGGGCCTCTCTGCCGCGTCTTTGTTTTCCCTTTCTTCCCAGTGTCGTTTCGCAGTCTCGCGCGAGGTGGTCGTTGAACAACGGAAGCAGGAAGAAATCAACCGAGAAGGGCAAAAAGCCGGCCGACAGATGAGAGATCCGCGCCTGGGAGAATCCGTCGAAAATATATTTTTCAAACCTCTCTGCCTATCTAAAAATAACACATTTGCATTCACAGGCTTAATTAGTGCAAAATTCGCGTTACGTTTATTCGCAACATCTGTTTGGAACACGCGATGCGCTCATCAAACGGCGGAGAGATCGAGGAGGAGAGACAAGTTTTATACATATTTGTTTACTTAAAAAAAACTTGCAACTGTTAAAACCGTTCAATTTTTCGCGTTTAATTGCGTGCGATTAAGTAATTTAACTTGATTTGTGAATAATCAGAAAAGTGTAAATTGTCACCGTGCAAAGTGAAACATTAATAGTGTTAAAAGTGTAATTATGAAAATACGAGGTAAAATCGCCACCACCGAAGAACTCGTGATAAAATTCAGCGGGTGCGACAGAGATATTTTTCACAAATGTTATCGTTGAATGACAGAGCCAAATAATTTGCTGCATGAATTTCACAAGTGTTTAAATCTGCTGCAAGTATATCACATCTACTCCCGTCTCTGTGTGTCTGTGTTTCGGCGCAGGTGACCCACTATATATATATATATGTGTGCGTGTGTGTGTGTGCGTGTGATTGAGATCATCGTTCGAGAATAGCGTGTCGATCTCGCACCGCAATCATGCGGCGCGGTGAGACGCGACGCCGAGATTTATCTCCGGAAGTTAGTCACCCCCTGAACAACCCGCGAGTCCCCCGTCGTTCCCCGGCGCAACGACGACGGAGCTCGGAGGACAGCGCGAGGAGGTTTGTGTAGTCCGCGATAGTCGTCATATCGGCGGGAGTATTGTCAGGAACGCGGTGCCCGTCCTGTGAGAGGTTGTGCGCGCGGCGGCGAGAGAAGACAAAGAGAGAAAAAGAGCGACCGGGGGTAGCCAGAGGGAGAGGCAGAGAGATTTTTCCCCACCGCTTGGAAAAACCAACTCCCCCACCAGACCGGGTACCGTGGGGGCAGGTGGCGGTGGCGTGGAAGAGACGCGCGGCGGGCTGCGGGGGCGACGAAAAGAGGGGACGAGGAGGGTTACCCAGGGTGGTCTCGGTGGTGGCTGGGGGCGGCAGCCTCAAAAATACACCGCAACCACACCGCGCGGCTCCACCGCAGAAGCCGCCATCTTCCACCGCCGAACCGAAACGAGACCGCGCGAGTTAAACACCCTATCCTACTTCCTCCGAGTAGAAGCTGCCCTGCCACCCGCCGAAGCAACGGCCAGGTGAAGAATCATCATCGCCTCGACGACAACCGATTCTCACGACCAGAAGAAGAAATATTCGTGGAAAACTCTGTTCGAAATCGTCGTAGCGAAAAAATTTCAAATTGGTGTTCGTGTGCGCGAAATAAAAGATACGTCGAAGATCGTGATCGTCGGCTTCGATCGTCGTCATCATCTGAGGTCACGTCAGTGTTATCATTAATTTTAATTTATTGTTCGGTTTGGTAGCTGATGCGCCTCCCGTGATTGATCAAGATTTCGATCGACGGAGGGAGATACACGTGACAGTGCGCGACTATCGGCGAAACTTCGCGCGACGAGCGCCGCGTTTGAAAACATATGTTTCGAGTTTGAAAAACAATTTTCGATACATAGGCGCTATATATACAAATTTTTAGTGAAAAACAACAGTAAATACGTAAATAAGAAAAAAAGGTGCGCGCGAGCACGATGTCGTAAAGACCGCGGATAGTGTTTTTAGACACGCGCGATAAGGAAGAACAAGCGTACGCGATCTACGAAGCTGCTCCCTCGTCAAGGTGACTCCGAAATTCGTCGAGCGTATCCAAGTGTTTCGAGTAGATCTCGCGAGTGCTTCTTCGTCATCGATAAGAAGAAACCGGGAAACGGAAGACTCGATCAAAGAATTGGGAAATACAAGGGTGGCCACGGGGATTGACGACGATTCCAATAAAACGAATTTTCTTCGCGAGTTAGCAATCGAGACGAGGAAGAATTTGCAAACGCGGACGGCCCTTTGCTCCCGTCCCGTGGCAGGATAATGAAATAAGGATCAAAGAAGCCTTGGGCGACCCGCGAGGGCCGAGAAAGCCGCCGAGAAGAGTCGCGCGTGCCGTTCGAAGAAAAACAAATCCAATTCTCGCTAGTAAGAAGATATCCGGTGTGCGTTCGTAATGCGTTTCCCGTCATCGCCAGGATCAATTCGTGTTTGTAAAATTCTCACGTCGTCATCGTCGAGTGAATTTCACGCATTCGTCAAACGTGAATGTAGAACGTAACAATCGGTCTTATAAATAAGACGTGTGTGATATATACAAGAGATTGTAATTGCTGAATAAAAATTAAAAATTAAAAAAAAAAAAAACAGGATATAAATAAATAAGAGATATATATCATCAACGCAGACGTATCAATCGAAGGACCAAGCATCATATCGGAATTGATCAAAAGAAAGCGATTTTTATCGCCGATCAACTTGTACAGTTATTTCGTTCAGAATTCAGGGAAAAAAACAAGATATAAACAATTGAGCAGCCGAACTTTTCCGGGACACCAGGGAAGGGTGATGTTGTGATTAAAGAAATCAATGACATCGTTCTCATGACGAATCCTTCGCGAGATGTCCGACCCGAGGATCGGCCTCCCGGCCTAGACTATCCTGATCCTAGGTCAGTGCGCGGCGGTCATCAGGCGCATCAAGCGAACCCGGTGAGCCAGATCGGCGGGCCCAGAATACGAAGGACCCGAGCCTCGTCCTCGAGGAGAAGAATGCACCTGGCCAACGAGGTGCCACCTCAAGGTTCGGCCGGCGGAAATCATCTTTCCGATTATGCTCTCACCGCCGATTTGCTTGCCGAGAGGACGCTTGACGGGCTTCTCGCCGAGCATCCTGGAGAACTTGTTCGCACAGGTAAAAATTTTATTCGCGAGTACAAAGCGTATTAATATTGCAAAAATAACTCTTTTCTCTCTAATATTTACCTGTAGTGCTTATAAAAATATAATGACTAGAAACATATTTTTAAAACTTGGAAAAAATGCTGAAAGATATTTACCTATATATTTTTTTACAATTTGTTGCATAATATATATAAAAAGATTTATTTGCTCTATATGTTTTTAAACTTCGAGAAGTGATTTTTAATTGTACAAATACGCGCGCATGTACGCGAAGCAAATAATGCAAAAATAATTGATTATTTGAGTAAAAATAAATTCAATAAAATTTTCGAAAAAAAAAAATATAGTTCTATCAATGTTAATACAAGGTTGTCCACATGTGGTCTGCACGGTATTGCCGTCACATTGGAGGTCGAACAAGACCCTTCCGGTAGCATTCAAAGTGGTAGCTCTTGGCGAAGTTGGAGACGGTACCCTCGTGACCGTCCGGGCCGGAAATGATGAGAATTGTTGTGCGGAATTGCGGAATTCTACCGCGCTAATGAAAAATCAAGTCGCCAAATTCAACGATCTTAGGTTCGTCGGTAGAAGCGGTAGAGGTAAGTTTTAAAAAGCGTATTTTTTTACAATAAAAAAATGCAAACAGTATACATATACATATATATAGATACGTAATATAACTTTTAATTTATAATTTTATTTCTATATAACTTTTTTCGCAATTTTTAAAAATCGTTTTACTCTCTCGATACCTTTTTGTGTATTTGTTTTATCAAAATAACTTCAATTTGCAAAAAACTCAATTTTTCTGCTTGTTCTTGCCTTCTACCAATGCGGCGTCTTAAATCATTCAGACTTCGCTACATTAAGGTGGTGCCCCCGACTGATGGCCTCGTTTTTCCCGCGTCGAATGCCAAGCACAGGCCACCACCACCTGGCCCCCCCCGTTCCTATCTTATTTTTAATTCACGCGACAAATACCGTGACCTGGTATCTCCTCGCGACTGCCACCCCCACGTCACGACGTGGCAGGGGGTTAAAAAGCGTACGCGGAGATTTTTTAATTCCCTGCTCCGCGTATCAATAATTCAACGTTTCTTTCGTTCACGAGAGAGAGAGAGAGAGAGAGAAAGAGCGAGAGCGTGAGCGACATGCGGGACGGTGGCAAGGGAAGAAAAATTTGGGGGACCGAGGTCTCTGAATAATGCTCCCTAATAATCGCAGCCATTACGAACGGTTAATGCAAACGTTCGCTCCTTGAAGAAGAGTCGAAGTAGCGAAGGGAGGTAAGAAGAAGCGGCACGAGAGGACCTAGATTGTAGCGGGAAAGGAGCAAACTTTGCGACGTCCTTTTTTTTTTTCCCTCTTGTATCTCCTTCTTCCACGTGCGGAGTCGAGGTAGGGAATCGGAAGATACGAGTAACGAGGCGTCCTTTAATTCTTTTAATTCGACCGAGTTGCACTGGTCGTCCTTCTCGTTCGTTTTCTTCCTCGTCGCGCTCGTTCTCTCTTCGTCTTTTTTTCCGACAACGTCGAACTTTCGAGAGAGAGCAGTCACGAACGTACCCCCCTACGGTTAACGAGGAGGAGGCGGTCGACTTGTTTATGGCAAATTGGAAAAGGAAATTGCGGGGTTTGTGATATCAAGCGGCGACGGGTTTCAAGCAACTTTTCTCCGTCGGTAGAACGCCCTAAACGCCCGTTCGTTTCTTATTTCTTGTGAATTCTAATGACACTTATCTCAACGGCCATTGCTTTTTTTTTTTTTTTTTTTTTTGTATCTCGAGAACATACGATCATCGAAAGCAATTTTGTTGTCGCATTTTGTTTTGTCGTAACGTCCGCTTATACGAGCGATATCGTTCGGCGAAGTTTTATATAAGATCGGTCGGTCGCGCGTCCACGCATTGATCCTCCTCTTTCACTCGAGAAATAGAAAGATCCAAGATACTCGTCACGGCAACAATAGAGAGACGTGGGAAAACGGTTCCCGGAATTTTTTTTTTTTTTTCAAGCAAAACTCGCGAATGAGGATATCGCGTATATGTAGGAAAATCGTGGAACGGGGGAATCGGCGAAGCGCGCGAGCGAGAGAGAGCGGTCGCGGATGCGAGTGGGATAGAGTGAAGGTAGAGTGGTTGGCTGTAAGCGGCTTTGGTTTCCATGGCAGTAAGCCCTCATTACTGTATTACGGGCAGCCCCTAACTACCACCGGTATGCAACGATTTGCCTCTAGATTTTCCATATATGAGAGTGACGCAAGATCGTTCCGAGGGCGCGTATCGCAATCGCCGGATCGGCGGAGATTTTTCTTTCCGCATTCCGTATGACGCCCGGTGAATTTTTTCGCGTCGAGATAAGCTCGAATCTCGTCTCCATTGTGCGGAGCGTTTCAAACGTACGGGGGGGGGGGGGGGGGTTGAAAAATTATGCGCGTTATGACAGATGTAGTATTTCGGAGAAATATATTTTTAAAAACAGAAAAAAAAATAAAAAAACAGAGTACACGCGCGCGCGCGCGTGCTAACGTGAAGACCAAATAGATGTGTGACGGGGTGAGCGCGTTATTACTTGCGAAGAAAAGAACAAACAGAGATCTCATCGAATAAATCGAAAATTTATTATGTTTGTCGGCGAGAGAGTCGCCCGCGCACATCGCGCGCTGCATAATACCACAGCGAAGTGAGGAGCCGCGGAGTGCATTTTATATACAGATTCCTCACGCGTTCCGCTCGTTTTTTTGCCTCCATTGTTTTGCACGCATCCCACGCGCGCGCTACCGACTTTTTCGGTTGCAAATATTTGTCTCATGCTCGCCCGCGGGCCTTTGTCAGGCCAATTTAATATTGCGAATGCGGAGGAAGAGAATTGATCGTGGTCGAAATGCGTGACGACGTTGATAGGGTAGTAGCCCGGTACCAACGTGAGAGTAAAGACATCGGGAGTTGACCGGTGTTTTTCGGCCAATTGTATTGGGACGAAATTAATCAACAATTTCCGCCAGAGATCTCAGTGAGAGAGAGAGAGAGAAAGGGAGATGGAGAAAAACATATTCAAATTAAATTTCTATTTTGAGTCGCAAACTTTATTACAGAAAATAAAGGGCTTCAATAAAATTAAAGATACAGAAACAAAACAATTTCGAAAATATAGAATATAATCGTTCGCGCATTATACTTTTGCGCGTCTCGCCATTTGACGAAAAATTAATTATTTGCTCAGTTTTTTTCCGGCGGATGCTTGTTTTTCAAGAAACCCTTACTTTTTTCGCGAATAAACATTTGAATGAGGTCGAGTGCGGAGGAAAAAACTTTGAGCGCGCGTCGGACCGACAAGTTTTTTTTTTTCTGACTCGACGACTCACTTGCTCCGACTATCTTTTTAATCGACTATAATCGCCTCCATTTCGGTCTTACGCGCTGACCCAAAAGAGGGACCCTCTTCTAGCGCTGGTGGTGTTACGGCTAGCGAGTGTAACGACTACGCGCGCCACGACGGCCAGAGGGGTTTACGGGGGTGGCGGCGGAATATTATCATACCGGCGCAGGGGCGTATATCACTCGGCCACCCCTTTCGCTCCCGACAGGGATTAGCGTCAACCTCCGACTGCTAGGAGTCACGGGCCGTACGGAGACGCGGCTATATATGCGTGTTTCTCTCTTGCTTTTCTCTTTCTCTCTTTCTCTCTCTCTCATTTCTACGCTGGGTGCTGGAGCGCGAACGAGCGGGGAGAGAGAGCGGCGCGGCGCGGCGAGGCGCGCGACGGGAAGGGGTGGCGACGGGCGTAAAAACGACGGGCATAAATACCGGAGTTACCTGTGTTTTATGACGGTCCGGCCGAGGTATAGGCAGGAAGAGAGCGCGAGAATCCGAGGGAAAGCTCCGACTATCGACAGCCAGATCCTGACCGATGTCCTGGCGCAATGGATCCCCGTCTCGCCCTGAGCCGTTCTCTTTTTCTCTCTCTTTCTCTCTCTTTCCTCCCTTTTCGTGGAAGGAGAACTCGCTTTAGATCGCCGCCGCATGGTAAACGTTGCAACGCACCAGTGGTGGTACGAGAGTTCGTCGCTCTCGCAGATCCGAATCTTCGATATCTTCTTTATGATTCGAAAGAAAAATGTGCGATGCAAATATCGACGCTTCAACGTTTTCAACCACCGACGCGCTACACATGGTCTCTGGAAGTTACGGTTATGTTTTGTAAAAAAAAAATAAAATAAAACAATACATTTTATTTTTACAACTTTTTAAAACGAGATAAAAAAGACAATGTGCAGAAAATCTTGGCGATGTTCAATAAAATATTGTAAAAAAATATTTGTAACAACGCGAGTCATTAGAAAATTTCTTTCTAATGACTGTGATTTGTAAAATGTCATTCGCGAAACTGTCTTAAAGTTTTTTTTTTTTTTTTTTATATTGGATGGGAATGATTTAATAAGTCGTAAAGGTCCGTCATCTTTGAGAAGGGTTGACGTTCGTTTTCATCGACCTTTAAAACTAGCGGCTCTCGTGTTCAGTCAACCGAACAGCTGTTGCAACCTCCTGCATCAGCGATTCTTCGCTTTGAAGCGTGTCGAACCCGTGGGGAGCTAAAATAAAGTTTTCCCTGCTAATCTGCTAAGTCTTCGAATTATAACAAATCGAAGGATATATCTTATATAAACGAACCTTATAAAGGAATCTGCCGAGTAAAAACGCGCGCCCAAATAAAGAAGAAATCTATTTTTTTTTCAAACAAGATATTCGAATTACACGATTCGGTTTTAATTTCGATCGGAATTTCAAAAATTAATTTTAAACGATAATGATTCGGCGAACAATTTCCGGGAAGAGAAGCAACTTCCAACGTTAGAAGATATTAACGTTTTCGCGAACTCGAATGTGCCAGTTAAATCCGCGAGAGCGGTTGGCGGATCTCGCCGGTGACCACCTCGGCGACGTTTTTTGCCAATTAAAAATTAAAAAATCCATCCCTCGGCCAAGTAAGGGATCGCGGAAGGGACTGCGAGGACACGCGGGGGGGTGTGTCGGAGGAGCGCGCCGGCCCTCTCTATGGCGGATGACTGCGCCGAGATTTTCTACCGATTACACGTTATTTTCCGCTCTGGTCTGTAGAGTACGGTGTCCGCGCACGTACGTACATATCCGTTTCTTTCACATATATTAATTCCACGTTTCCCTACTTTATTTTCTCGATATTTTTCGCTCCTCATTCCGTCGCGCCGGCAGCAAAAGGCAGGTTTTTACAAACGCTTCAATGACCACTCCGCCCGGTCGCGCCGTCGCATCTAAAAGTCGTTGTGCTCGACGTTGCGATTATTGTTGGCGAAAACTGGCCCTCGTGGAAATTTATCCCGCGTCAGGATTTTTATCACGGTCATTGCGAAACATTCGCCAAAACGTTCTCACTCAATGATGCTGTTTTCGTTGTTTTTTGTTTTGTTTTGTTTTTTTTTTTTCACAGACTGCGCCAAAAAAATGCAAACGTAGAATTATTAATATCTGGTAATCCCTAACGTTTTTGTTCAAGATGTCGTGTGCGAATATGTGTAGATAAAAAAAAAAAAAAAAAAAAAAAACACGTCTCTTTTCAAACATGTCACGGGCGGTGTACACTCGACCTCGTCTACCATGATTCGGGTAGTCAAAACGTCAGAATCTTAAAACACGACAAACACTCCGAAATAACGATCCGAGCAACCCTCGCACTCGCCTCGCCGGCAAACAGGGGAGTTTTTAACACTGCATGATCCCTAGGTAAACTTAGGGCAAAACGCGAGCGTTTGCCCGTGTGTCTTCGCGCACAATTCTTGTCGCGTAAGTGGACGCGAGCCAACCTTGCCCGAATTAATTTCCCAACCCACGACTCGTTTTTTGGCTTTCTAAATCATCGCGAGATTATCCACGAATGTGTGTGTGTGTGTGTGCGGAGCGTTTTTTTCTGCAAAAAAAACTTGAGCAGAAATTTATTAATGTCGGATTACGGAAATTTACAATCCGACACACATCCCCGATGTGTGTGCTAATAAAAGTTAACTTGTTTTAAAATTCGAATGTTCGAGAAATGATGAAATACAACGGAATATACAATATATCACACGCATCGCGCTGATGAGAAAAAGAGAAAAATTCTCAAACAGAATCTTTCGAAAAAAGTTCGAGCGAATGACGAAAAACTCTGCACAGTCGACATCACAATCTTTATGGATCCTCTCAATAGCGTTGAGGCAATATTTTGCTGGATAAACGTGACGTACGACGTACGTGGATTAATAATGTTTATATACACATATGTGTTTGCGAATGCGAAAGATACTATTCCCCGACGTGCGAAACTCGTCGGCATGAAGAAGCGCGTCAAAAAAAAAAAGAATAAAAAAGAGAGTTGTAAACTGTTTTTCCAATCTCATGAATCATGTGTCCACACCGTGGAACGCGTCTCCGTCGTAATAGGATCGTAGGAAAATTTAGTTTTCGAGTACGCGAGAGCTATTTTCGTGCGCGATTGGCCGTGTGAGTCCCCGACCGTGTACAGACGATGAATTAGAATCTCGCTTAGACGTAGGTAAACCGGGAAAGAGAGGAAGGAACGTGGTACACCCCGAAGGGTGGATCGTTCTTCCAGCGAGTTACACATAATGCCTCATAAACACCCTCAAAATGCCTGCCATCACCCCTGATTCACGTTGTCGCCGCTTTCCCGCGCTTGACACCGCGTTGGCAATAAACTTCGGTCTCGTTAGCTCTCTCTCTCTCTCTCCCTCTCTCTCACAGTCACGAAATATCTTCGGCGAAATCTTTCACAGAAAAGTCAGTTCTTTCACGCCGGAAAAATGTCTGATGACATTCCGACATATTACTTTTAAAGAAAAAAACTGTTAAAAAGTTTGAGATTTCGCGACACGTGAAAAAAGTGTTTTAACTTGTTTAGTATTTTTTTTATTAATTGTTATAAATGTACTTTTTCGAGATGTCCAATTATTTAACCGCGTGCGACTTCTTATGAATTAACAAATATTCGGATTTGATACTTTGGAAAAGCACGGCAGTTCGATATAACGAGATGTGGAATAAAAAATTAAACCCCGCCCCCTTCGGTGGCCAATGCGTAAAAAATCAATTTTGACTATTAAGATGGATATCGCGAAACGGCGGGAGGCGAAAATAGCGGCCAATCACTACGCGACGCGAAAGGGAGCGCGCTTGGAAATGGCACGGCTCCCTTGGCGAAGTTAAAGTCCGGTATTTCGCCCAGGCGACAGGCGGTAAGCCGGTTAAATGTCGTGGTTCACCGTAAAAACGCGGTCGTTTACCGGGGGGGGGGAGGTCGGCCCCGCTACATAAAATAAAACTACCACCCGACCACGCGTGTGTACCGTACCCGGCCGCATTTGGCGACGCCATTATAAGCTACGTAACTTTATTGTCGCGAAGCGCGCGAAAAAGCGCGTAAGCATCTTGTTTTTGCCACACGTTGTGTCGCCGCTATTTTCTTCGCTCGGTAACGCGACGCGACATACGGCCTCGCACATTCTCGGCCCCTGCATTTTATCTCGCGTATATACGCGCGCGATTAACCGTGGACCAGAGTTCAACGCGTCGAACGCGTGACGAATTCCGCGCGACGCGCGCGTCATCGATTGAAATATTTGTGCTGAAAACATCGAAATTTAGTAAACGGCCCGGCCAGTTACGAGTCGCGTTTTCATCTGCGCGTTTACCGATATCGTTTCGGGCTATCGGCGGGACTTCGAGAACAAAAAAACACAGTGACGGAATAAAAAAAAAACGGATTGAAAAGTGCATTAAGGGACGAGAAATTTTTAGATTAAAAAATCAGAAGCCGGAGCAGCTCCCCCGGTCCGGGATCCGTAGATGCGCTCAAAACAAAAACACACTCGCAACGCACACAAATTTATATATATATATATATATATAAATTGCAACAAAAACTACTTGATGTAAAAATACAGAATACGCGCCTATTGAGTTATCGAAGTGATAAAAGTAATAACGCCGAGTAACACACTTTACAAACAGCTACAAATTTTCGATATTCCAAATATTTGTTTCGAAAGTGATATTTCAAAATATTATTCGGACAAGTTATCGCGTCCGTTTCAAAATTCCGAGATAAGCGGCGAAGAGGGAGGGGATACAAATATCTCATCTATCGAACTATATACCGAATGTTGTCGACACGTCGAAAGGTCGAAAACGACGACGAAATCGCGCGTGACGGGCCGGCTGCGTATTTCAGAGTAGCAGGGTTGCTGCGCGCGTTTAGCATTAACATATTCCAGCCTATCCGGGAAACAAACATCGACGCGGTGGCGTCACTCGTTCACCCCCTTACTTCCGGCACATTTGTGTTTTGTTTCCAGCGAGCGCACCGCGCGCGCATTGCCGTTTTGCTTGTGCATACAATATACCGTCGAGCGGTGCTAGCCCTCGCGATGGCGGTTGATTAAACCCCCGTCACAAGAAACGTCGATCCGATGTTATAATCGCGATAGCATCATCTAATTTTCCGAAATTAATTAGGTAAACGCGATCATCAGCACGTATGGGAAATTGTTCGCGAAAAAACACATATATATATATATATTTGATTTTATTTCAACATACAAATATATATGTTTGAGTGAAAACACACAAAGCTTGAGCTATAAAACTCATAAATGTGAGTAAGTTCAAATTGGCTGTAGTGTGAGAATCTCTTTTCGCGGTCGACGAATTGGATATGAATAATAGAGTCTTCGCAAACCAAGAAGCGTCGGGATTCATTCGCGCGCCTTTATGGTTTTCGATCTGGCAACGGAGCCAAAACACGCGAGCACGCATATCGTCCCATTGGGGGAATCCCCGCCTCTCTCGTTTTACCGCTGTGCGATAATTCTTCTCCTCCCTCTCCCTCCCACCCATCTCTCTACGTCTCTGTTCTTCATTTTCGTTTCAGGAAAGAGCTTCACCCTGACGATCATGCTGCAAACATCGCCGCCGCAAGTGGCAACCCTGTCGAAGGCAATTAAGGTGACCGTGGACGGTCCCAGAGAGCCGCGTTCCAAGACAAGTGAGTACAACTTTACCTACCGAGGATAATGCGCGGGAGTAACTTTTTATTGTGAAAATTCTATTCGCGTGTCTATAACCGATAGGGAAAAACCGATTAAATGAGTTGAGTTATAAACAGATAAATATCGAGAATGCGAAGCGGGAAAAAATGTCACAACAACACGTTGAACCGTGAGGGACTGACCATAGTCGATGACGATTCATGAATTTATTCCACGTTTGTGCAGGACACCAGGCCTTTCATCCCTTTCACTTCGGACCACGTCCGTTTCCTTTCGGACACCCGCAGGACCCGTTGGGATTCAAGCTGTCGGGTAAGTGAGGCGTTTCTCCCTAATCAAAGACACGCGCGCGCGCGCGGCCTCCTTCGTCTTCATCACGACGAGTTTGCGCGGGCTATCCTGCTTCCGGTGAAAGCTCACCTTCAGAAACCTCTCGGCACGTCTCCCCCGTCGATAGATAACTAAGTTTGCAACCCCGTGCCGTGCCCCCTCCCTCAAGGGGAGAGCAACTGCGGCAACTTCGGCGGGCCGGGGTCGACGTCCTCTTCTCGACGTGCTCGGCTTCGTGGCTGCGAAGGGTGTCAAAATTGAGCGTCGGCAGGCACCGACTCAAAATTGAGTTTTGCCACCGGCCTCTAAGTGGAGAAGACTCTGATTAAGCCCCGGGAGCGAACTCTGCCTTTTCGTTTCGGAGGAAGCCCGCTCTCTCGGTCCCCGCTCTCCCGGAGAAGTCGTGAATAAACTTCGACTCCGTTAACTTTGCCATCGAGCAGCTCCCAGCACAGTAAAATATTCTCGCTTTTCTAACTTTATATAAATGATCAACGTTCGCAAAGAAAAATCGTTCTTTTTTTTTTTTTTTTTTAATTCAACACTTTATTTTTATATTTGTAATATATTGCCGTGACACGGAAACAGTAAAGTATTTGACAAATAAAACACAGCGAAAAATTTCGCTAAATCATGAAACATCTCTCGGAGAGAGTTGTTTTTGAAATGAATAATCAATCAGTCCGCTTTCTTCGGGGCAGTAATGCGCACGCTGCGATATAAACGACGATTTAAACGTTTCACCGTCGCCAGCGTTTTCGAAAAAGTTTTCAGGTATCCGGCCGGTTCGACAGGACAGTCGGGTGGCACGAATTCCATTGAAACTCGTTCGAAGCTCCAAATTTTGATGGGACTAGCCCGGAGCAGTGAGGGTCGGGTACTGATACTGGTGCACCGACAGTGTATTGTTTCGGCATGATAAGCGGCTTAACGGAGCTTCGCTCCCTCCTATCCCCGAGGCGTACTACGGGATGGCAGTCCTGCCGTCGATTTCTCGTTGCTAGTCCCGCCCGATCCCCGCGACCCCGGTACGCTCAATCAAGAATCAGCCACTGCCGCGCCCGGTAGTACGCCGAAGCTTTAACTTTTCTTTCGTTTGCGTTTGTCGTCGTTGCAATTTTGTCTGTAAATTATTCTAACATGATTTTTTGCCAATGACATTCAAATAATCACAGAAGAATGTAGTATTAAACGTGCGTGTGTGTGTGTGCGCGCGCGCGCGCGAGCGCAACACTTTTGCACAAATCTTTTGTAAATCATTATTTTTTTTTTTTAAATAAAAGATGATTTCTTGATATATGTCGACAAGAAAGTGTTCGGAATAAACATTTTGGTTGCGAAAATTCTCTAACAAATATTTTATTATAGCAAAACGGATCTTTTTGTTGTAATGATAAAATATCCGAATTATATCACGTACAGAAAAGGATATATATATATATATATATATATATATATATATATATCGCGAATGATTGGGGCGCACTGTTTTAACACACCGCCGGATAAATTGTATCCTCGACAATTGGGTCACCTACATTGTTTTAGGTAGGGTGCGAATGGCACTCGACGAATATCGATCGGTTTATTTCGAGTGAGATGTGCCCGCGAGTTTTTTTCAACCCTTTCGTTCGGGGGTTCGCCGGTTGGCTCACAGGTTGCGCCTCCGTCCAGTCCGACGGATGGTCGTCGGTCAGTCGAGCACCTTTCAAACTTTCCAAAGCTGGCTAGCCGGCCGTCGAGTATCGCTGACTAGATAAGGGTGTTCAAGAGGTGGTTTATTAGATGTCTACGCGCAGGAGGGTTGATAGAGTAGAAAGGGAAGAACCCGCCACCGGGGTGCGTGAGGCGAGCGTGGTTGGCCGTGCAGGGTTGTTAAGGTGCCCATTGAGGTGTAACCAGGGGGATGTTATTAAATTTCGTTCGGGCCTCGACAGCAGGGACGACGAATTTTATGGGGCTCCCTAAGGGGCTTCGTGAGAGAGCGCCGAAGTCCGACAGACGGGCCAATGTGCTTTTGCTCCCTCCCTCCGATCTTCGATATCCATCGCTCTAATTTTATCTTTCCTGTCAGTAGCAATATATATCGAAATAACACATATTGCTCACTTTTTACGGTGGTATTGCGTGATATATCTTTGTTTGCAATAAATCCTACACTGGTATATATTTTTTTCTTACATATTATTTACATACGCGTTAACATAACACTTTTAGGGATAGTAATCTTTTGCAGAAATTGTATAAAAAATCCGGCAATAATCTAACATTTTTGTTGCAGCGATATTTAAAAGTTTTGACGATACGCGTTCAGGAACGATCTCTGACAAGTTTCAGGGAAAATTAATGTATCCGGTGACAGACACCGCACGGCGGCAGATCGTCGGATCTGAGATTGTCCGCGAACGAAAACACCCTGATCGCGCATCCTCCCGGGAGGCCAAAGCCTGTCGTCTTTGTCAGTCTGGCTGAGGGGATGAAAAATCGCGAGGTGCCAAGATTCGAGTTAACAAGAACAGCTCGCGCAGCCCCAATCTGCCCTCCCTCTTTCCGCTCTCCCGTGTCAATTAACCGCTTACGAGGGAGAGGCTGGGTGGTGGTAGTTGCGAGGTTGGGGAGAGAACCGGAAAAATCGCGACCCCTGTTTCAATAAGGTGGCCTTTACCTCATTTGGGGGAGATTGTTAGGAACGCTCAGTTTAAAACTGTCGCTTTGCTCCTGGATCGTTTTGCAGTAAATTCGCGACTTCTTTTAAAGCGGATCCTCTTACCAAACACGTAATTTATTTATAAAAAGAAGCGAATTAAAAATTTGTTTTTTTTTTCTCTTTTTTTCTTATATATATGTTTGCGTGTGTGTTATGAAAATTTTCTAATTTTTATAAACATATGCTTGTTGTAAGAAGAAAATCAGCATAATGTTTTCGCATAAATTTTCGAATGTTTGATTGGTCTACTCGTGACACGAGTTTTTTATCTCGGTTTTCTTTACAATCGCCGGATTATATTTCTCCTCCGAACTCGAACGCCATCGTACCTGATTTACGATGCGACGCGTTTAAAGAGCTCTTTCACGTATACAGAAAACCGAACGCAACCGGCGACAACCCTTCGGACGTACGGTCCTTAAAGAGAACCTTTTTAAGGGTTGCTCCTGTCCACCGTCCCCGTGTCGAATCACTGCGGATCCTTTAAATTCGCGTCACATTTCACCACCCTGCGTGTCTTGCAAGGGATGTTCCGTCTTTTAATCAGGTCCGGCGACTGGAGGGGCTTTTCTCTGGAAGCGACGGTAACTAATGACGCTCTTCTCTAACCATCGGTCTCTCTTCTCTCGTCTCTCTTCCTATCACTGACACCAAAATCCACCAAAGAAACAGAAATGATAGCAAATTGTGTGCTATTCCTGCAATCGATACATGCTCAACTCAAACTTTTTCACTCAAGTTTCGTATGCAATATCGTGTAGATAAATCAACACATGTGTTATAACCAGAGGCAATATTTGTTATTACACATACACACACACAAACTCTGTTATTAATATTTATAAAATTATATAAATTATATCTCTTGTTGAAGTTTAATTATCAAATAATAAAAGTTTACTTATATCTGTAAAAGACTTTTTTAAACATGTGTGTATATATATATATATATGTTATATACTGTTTTTATAAAATAAATAATTTATAATTTATACGCTCTTTTTCTCCGATGTAGAATCAAATATCGTAATCAATAATAATAACAATATATATGAAAATTTATATTAAAATTTTGTGTATTTACATTTATAATTACTTTAATTATTGAACACGCACACAATAAAACGGTAAGAATGAAAATTTATGCATCGCTGAATATCGACTATTTCTTAAAAGATCCATTATTTTTGCACTCTTTCTCGACTTCAAAGAGAAAATGTCTGCTGCAGCGGGATAAAGATGGAGAAGAAGGGAGAGAGAGATAGCAATTTTCTCGTCCTTTCTCGAAATATCTCCTCGTGGAGCTTAGATCGGTGCCAGAGACCTTTCCAGGGTGGCATTTTAGGGGTTGCTGCGACGCGATAATGAGAACGGGCGCAAAGGGTGGGTGTGCAAAGACATCCAACCGGCAGTAGCTAGAGGATAGAGAACGCGGAGAGAGTGGAAAGAGGAGAGAGCGGCGAATAGGAGAGTAACAGAGAGAAAGCGGAGAGGTTTGAAAGAGGGGGAGAGAGATCGAGCTTCGCAAGGGTTAAAGCCTTAGCAGCAAGAAGGGCGTTTTTAACGCCTGTTTTGCATAGATTTGAATAGATAAGACAGACAGGAAAATACGCGAATTAATTTATTATGTATCTCGGGGTGGCGAGATCAAGGAGGTTTAAAGCGACGAACTTGAAGGGCTTCCCCCTTCATTTGCAGACTATGTGTCAGGCTTCGAATCAACGTCTTTAAGACGCTCTTTAAATTTCATCGCTGTAAACGTGCTCGTGCGTAAAACTTAAGACGCTAAAGATTAGAGGGACTTTATGCTTAAGACTAATTCTCTTGTGCTTAGAGAACCGAACTAGATGTTTAGGTTTATTTTCAAGTCTTATTGAAATATATTGCAAAAACATTTATATATTGCGCACAAAAAAGTTGAACAGTGTAATCAAAATTCGAAATCATGCGTTCGACCCGAACGAGTTCGGTCTGTAATCGACGTGACCAAATTTAATTCACTTGGCGGGCGACGCGGCGGTGAAACGTATATAAAGCTACGCTTAAAAGCTCGTATTACATGTGACGTCACATTACCGCATCTCGGGAGCGGCGCGACCAAAGTACGTAGCACATTTTGAGCACGCTGCTCGATAATACATCATCCCTTAAAGCCCCAGTACCCCGATGGAAGGCACACGTAAAGGCAACTAACCCTAGGGCCGTAACGTTTAAGCTTAACATTTCTCACCCCTTAAAGGGGTAGAGAGCGGCGGCTCCTTGAACCCTTTCAGCTCGTCTCTCTCGTGCTCTCTCTCTCTCTCTCTTTCTCTTTCTCTTCTTCTCTCTTTCTCTCTCTCTCTCTCTCTCTCTTGCTCTCACTCTTTCCCAGATCTCGCTAGGGCCCACCCCTCATTAGTCTTCATTTGTTTTCGGAATTATCGCCCGCCAGCCGAACCCAACCCGGCACGCGAGTTCCGTCGAAAGAGGGTGCATGGTATTTTCGGGGTTTATTAAATTGAAAATATGTTACGAGCGCTTTGAGAAGAATGCATGTCATATCAAACGTTATACGCTTTATGTGAAAACTTAACAACATTATACATGAGATTTACATAAAATTGTTAAACTATTTTAACACAAGTATATAAATATTATTATATTTGTTTATAAATCTCGTATATTTTTATAATGAAATTACAGAAAACTTAGTAAACTTATATATAATCTATTATATCAAATATTCTATCATTGTCCCTTTTATATTATTTCCAATTTGAACTTGATTGTTTAATAACAAAGGGTAAAAGAGAAAGACTCATTGTCGGTTATCGGACGATGTTCGTACGACGCGATCGTCACTTAAGAATCCTGGCTGCCTGAGGAGCTTACCAAAGCGGTTCTTATTCATGCTGCAGCCGACGGAAGCCGTCCGTTGGCCCCCGTAAGCTCGGTGGCAGCGGTGCTTTCGCGCGCCTCTTATCGTTTTCTTAATCCCCCTCATAAAGTAGGAGAGCTACGAGCTCTCACGGCTGGCCCGTTCAGTGTGCCACGCCGGTGTGGTAGGACGCGAGATAGCGGTGTCCTCTCCCTGGCGAGCGCGCGCGGCTTAAAGAGAGCTTAAAAATCACCCCTTCGACCCCTACCGAGCTTTTTACTTCCCCACCGCCCGTCACGACGCGACTGGTGGGAGCGCGCGAGCGGCCAATGGGGTGATCCGCGTGTCTCGGTGGTCACGCCCTCGTGCCAGTGACCGGACAATTCTCCCCGCTACGTCGAGGCAGCTTTCCCCTGCTTACCACCCCGCCGTGACCCCCACCCACATCGCACACGGTGGCTTCGCGGCAGCCTTCACGGAATTTTTAAACTGCCCCGCACAGATGACGGCATAATCTGTTATTGATCAAGGTCTTTCGAAAAACCAATATCACGTCGATGACCACGGGGACTTGCTTCTTGCTTCGTTTTTGCATTACGACACATTGTTTGAACGTTACTTGCGTTACGTACACATGTACATATTGCTTATACATAGATTTATGTTAGAAATAATAAATTAGAAATAATGCATGTTTTCTTTCTTCCTTGCAGTCTATCGAGAATATTGACAAGGTTTATAAATATATATACATATATATGTATATATATTTAGTGACCTTTAAAAACAAATAAAAATTATTTAATTGTTTTTTTCACAAATAAACAAACAACAAAGATATTGATGCAATTTATGTCAGTCGGTTTTGTCCAACCAATCACGCTTGAACGAACTTTTTGATGTCATAAATTTAATTGCATTCACATGCTTGCGCGGTCACGCTATATTGGCTATTATCGAAAAAAAGGTGATCGATCGTCTCTCTGCATTCTCTGTTGGATAAATTTAACTGTCCATCCACGTCAAAACCGCCTCTACGTCAAAGGGATGCGTTTCTACGACTCTAACTGTCAGTCGATCACCGTTTACCTACCGAAAATTATACAACGCCACCGTGATGCCCAGAAATATGTTACGTCTTGTCACAGAACGATCATGTCAGTCATTTTCAGGCACTGTCGTCTACATTGCGTTACTCAATCCTGAAAGGATCCATTCTGTTCAAAAATGTCAATTTTTAACGTATAAAGCTACTAGGATATATCAAAACATTTCAGACAAAGAGCGTTTAACGCAAAACGTAGACGAATAAACATTACAAAAGTTAACAAACAAAGTGTCTTTTTCTACCGTAAATATTTTGGACGATATGGAGGTCACCGCGACGTGATGACAGCGTAGACGCTGAAAATAAACAGAATTCACGAAAAAACGTGTAATCTGCATTTCTTTGATTGCACAGGATTGCAACACCTGGGTCTGGAGCAAGGAGCGGGCCAGGGATGGGGCGGGTTACCTCGAGGATCTTTACCACCGCACTGTCTTCCACCGCCTCCCGGCCACCATCCGCACACACATCCACAGCCAGTTGGTGCGTCGGCTTTCAACCCCTTCCACCACGCCATCGAACAAAGATCCCCAAGGCTGCCTGGACCTAACACCGGTAAAAAGATACGAGATAGCACGTGTAGCAAACAAAATAAAAATTCCGGTTGTAAAAGTTCGAATCGTAAAAGAAAAAATACGTTAAAATTTAAATAATGCCGTGTTTCCTTAGATTACGTGATTAAAACGATTAATAGGTGTGTAAATTGAATGTGTCAAAAAGAATCCACGAGAAGTGATTTGGGTCCGATCAGCGTGTCGGTGCGGGAAGTAACACCGACAACGTCACCCGGAAACCCAGGTCCGGGATTGCTGACGACGGCCTCGGTGACGGCGCCGACGCCTCCTGCCGAGTCGACTACCACTACCACGACGCCCAGTCCGTCTGGACATCACTCACATTTTCAAGGTAAAAAGTTGAGATATATCCAACTTGAAGTTTACGCGATTCAAGTCTTCACAAACGAGGGAAATTAACTCGAGAAAATTGACGATTTGCTTTGTTTGTTAATACAGGTCTTCATTTGCTGGGTGCCACGGGATCTATATTTGGATCAATATTCGCCCCGTTGTTGCCGCAGTCTTCGTGGCTGTACAATCCTCTGTACCATACGCAGCAGTACATTCTTGAACCGGAATGGCATGCTTTGGCCTTGAGAATGGCACAGCAGCGACTGCAGAGGCCAGATCAGACCCGACTCGAAGAACTCAGGAAGCTCAGAAGTAGCAGCGACAGTCCTGAAAGCAGTACGAAAGACGAAGAGAGGAGAGGAGACGATCAAGGCGTGTTGCGTCGATCCGGATTGGACAGTCCCGATGATAGTATCGAAGTGGACGACAGGAACGATCAGGACTTAAACAGAGATCGCGTTAGAAGCGACGAATCTATACCCGAACAGGATTCTCCAAGAATCTCGCCTATCAGAAGCGACTTCGAAGATGCCACGTCCACGGACGCAACCTTTCAGGAAGCGTCGATTCGTCTGCGACAAAGTATTGAAAATTTAAACGACCCGGAACTTCAGATCGAGCAGGATGAGACTGTCAGTCGCGGAGATCTTACTGTGAAAATTCGCTTAGAGGGCACGGTCGATCTTAGCACGAAGAAAAACCAAGATAAAGAGAACGTAGGTCAGGATCTGACGACGCGAAGAAAGGAAGATGGGATAGACGTTGAGAGAGAACCGATCAGATCACGAAGAGAGAGAAGTCCTAAGCCTAGACAAGTGTGGAGACCTTATTAAAGACTGTAATTTTTACAAAAATTCGATTGTCAGGATATAAATAATTTTGTCGTGCGGATTGAACTAAAGTGTAGGTCACTTCTATCGTATGTTCTTTTTTTTTTAGAAAAAGAAGTTTCTTTCGCTGAGAAATCGGCAGACCGGTTGATTTAATCTCGTCTTAATGAATTGAGAACATTCCCAGAGGACGGAGGAGAGCAGAGCTAGCGCGATGATGTAGATTAATTTAGCAATGCTAAGCGATGTATCATCATCGTCAAGCTGTCGAGGGATAACGGAACATGTTGACTGGATGTCGAACGTTCCGCGCGCAATGTAACACGCGGTAATCGTCTGCTTGTGTGTAAATTAATTAACAAATGTTTCTGATGAACATTTTTGCCACAATTATACTTATCCATCTCTTTCTATACCCGTCGCGGGTATATCATCTAAGATCATGGACTCGAGGACTAACCAGGGTTTACGTTTGCATATATATATAGTATGTATATATACGATCCGACTATTATCTAGGTTAATGTTTCAAGTACGCGTTAAGCATTTCCCTCTCGTCGTTCCGAGTAAGAAATTAAATTTCCTGAATGTCTCACTGACCACACGAGTACACGTTACATAAAATATATTTTAATCCTGAACAACAAATTTATTTAGATCAGGATATCACCCGTCTTTCTACGTGAACGTTTATAATTTTGTTGTGATATTGTAATGTCAATGATTTTTCGAAAAAAAAGTATATAATCGAAGAAAAAAAAAGATTCTCGTGTGGTAGATGACAAATTCTCACGATACAAGCGAGATCACGAGTATAGCTTACGTTGTAAATATCACCATCCAACTTCGAATCCTGGGCCGAGTCACATCCTCTCGTCAAGGCGTTGTCTCCTTTTTTTACGAGGCAAACGCCGTTGTCGTTTATTGTCAAGTAAAGAGATATTGATTAGAGAATCGTGGAAATGTGTTTCATTGTATAATTATCGAATCCACGAGCGTCTCGTCTTGACGATGCTGTATATGTACGCGTGACTGCTGGCCTCAATCAAAATCACTCATTGTTTAAGTACATCATCAAATAAAGTAATATCATCCGTTCCATGATATTGATTTATTTTTTTTTTATACGATCAACGTAAATTTTGCCGAGGATACCTCGCGTAAATAAATATGGTAAGTGCAACAGTATTTAGTTATAAATTGTGTATAATATAGTTAAAACTGTGATTTGCATTAATATTGATTATTCTTATCTACTTTTTAAATATTTTTTTTGCAACAATTATTTGTCATATATATAAAATAATTATTGTCAGAATTTATTTTACACACAATCTCACAAATTTTATCTTTCTTATTTTTATTTTCAATATATATTTCTTAAAAGAGCGCATATCACACTTGAAATATTCTTACAGCGTTTCGCGATGAAGTGAACAAATTGCAATCGTGTATCGAGCGACCCGCGTGTGCAACCTAATCCGGTCGGACGAGATGCAGCAGATTCAATAATTCGCCGCGATTGCAATCGAGCGGGATGCACCGCACGCAAAAACGGGCAGGCTCGATATCCGCACGGTGAAAAGGTTCGCGTGATTGATGGAAAACAGACAAAGCACCCGTCAGCCCCGCGCGCTGACCAACGTCCCTGAAATCGAGATAAAAAGACCGCAAAACAATTTTCTACATTATTTTCCGATGCGCGCCGGAGCAAATGAGCAATAATGCCAACACGTCGCGTTCCCATGAATCTCTCTCTGCTCCACATTTTTCAGTGAGTCAATCTATCTGCGTTTCGCGCTCACCACTCTGAGAGAGATGTCTTTACGTTACATTTTTCTCTATTTCACGATTTTTTTTACTTTTTTCAATTCTAAGCAAATATATATATACATATTTATATATACTTATATATATATATATGTATGTAAGTAAATATAAATATATATATATATATATATATATATATATATGTACAGACATGTATATATTTATAAAATAAATCAAAATTAGTTTGCGTAACTCGCATAAATTGTCTAGAAACATCGCAACTTCCGTTATACAAATAAATTTCAACCAACTTTTACTTTCGCACACAGCTAATGAACGTAACGCGCGTCGATGCTTAGTACGTGCGGTCGATGTACCATCCGAGAGCACAAAAAACGACCGAAAAAAAAGGGAAAGCGGTAACGTTCGGCGGCGGCACGGTTTTCCACCCTCTCTGCCGCGTCCTCTTTTTTTTTTCCCCCCCGAAATCCGTATACGTCTATGCTGGTCGGGTTATCGCAACAAACTACCCCAATGACGACACGATTAAAATTTCACGGCGAGCTGCATGGGCTCGACGTGTCTCTCTCTTTCTATTCGTCTCTCTGTTTCTCTTGCAACAAACCGTCTCTATATGATCCCTCTCTGCGTCGTGACTGCCCCCGATCGTCCAGTTGCCGCTCTATCCGGATCCCGTCTCTCGTCCAACAGCTCCGCCAACCCCTCATCCTGGTCGGGTGATTGGTACGCGACCGCAGCCACCCCCGCTTTTTAATACACCCGCACCTGCATAGGCTGCACCCGCAACCGGTGAGCCGCCACCATATATATATATATATATATACATATATATGTGACAGGGTGCATCCAGCCCCTCTATGCGAGCGGTGATCCCCCTCCCCTTTGTCCCCTTTCTAGCCCGGTTTCGGTATGAAACTCGCGATCCTCGTCTCCCTCGCGCCAACGCGTCGCGTCAACGTCACGGTGTACTGAGTGATTCATCGATCGAACGTATTCGCGTCGTCCCTGCGTCCATTCCCCAAAATAACGACAAAGACCTCTCATGGTAACGCGTAGTTCGTATACGGGTTCCGCCAGCAAGTCGCCAGACGTACGAAAATGCATTTCGAAACAACTCGTGAGCGCGCCCCAGCTGATTCTTTCGGTCACAAAACAATAACGAGCTCTTGCGACCTTTCGCAAGTTTCCGTTTCACAGTTACAATTTGTGACGCTATTTAGAAAATAAATCATATCTTCAAAAACACAATCTATCAAATCGACCAGTTTCTCAATCAAGATGTTTTTTTATTATTTATAAACTATATGTATATTATATACATATATATATATATATTCTCTCTTTAAATTTTAACTATACATAAAATTTTATAAGTAATAAACAGTAAACTATATCATACATGATTTGTTTATTTGTTTTATAAATATTACTTGAAAATTGAACACGCACATACACACAGAGAGTACGGAGAGCAAAAAAAATAATGTATTAAAACTAACTACGCTCGTATAGTACAAACACCTGGGAAGAAGAAGAGAGAGAAAGAGAAGAAGAGATAAAAGTAGACTTTCTACCGATAGTGGACACATATCAGTAGAAAAAGAGAAAAAAATACGCAATCGCGCGGATAGAATAAGAAAGGCGATAGAATCGCTTAAGAGAGACGCTCATTTACCCCTTTCTCCCACCTCGGCGGTGGAAATCGGTGGAAGCCGCTGAAGGTGTTGAATCTCGGAGAAAAATATCTCAGCCGTAAATAAATTATAGGAGCCGAAAAAAGTTTCTCCAGCATCCCGCTACGGAGTTCCGGATAGCGCGACGCTCGACTAGGAGAAGGTCGGAGGTGTACTTTAGTACTTTTTGTCCTTCCAAGCTGCCACCGGCCCCGCCTGACCCTCCGCCTTTTCCGTTAGGAGAGAGTGTTCTTTTTTTTTTTTTTTTTTTATTTTTTCGCCACCCTCTCTCGGCAGCCGAGCACTTTAGATAATAAGGCCAGGGCGCTCGGCACGAACGAAAGGGTAAATTGGGTATTCGTCCGAGGAATTATCTCTCTAATTTCTTTAACGTACCAGTCTCTCACCTTCCGTTCCTCTTATGTACGTATAATTTCCATCGCATCGCGCTGCAACCCTCCTCCCGCCGCCACCCTCTGTGGATCGGAACAAGGCTCGAACCCCATCAGCGGATACCGGAGCTCCTCTTCACGTTTCCTGAAGATGAAAGCTACAGCCATCTGGACCAGGAAGATTGGAAGACGACGATCCGACCAGTCTGAACGTAATTATTTCGTCGATTCTTTTGACGTGGTTTGTCCGGTAGTCGATTCGCCGTAATTTTATCATCACCGTCTTTTTTATATTCTGCAATTAATGTGTGACCCCGAACGCGCACTGCATTTAAATTACATAAACTTTTTTCGGATCTGTATTAAAGTTGATTTATTTAAATTCAAGTGTACAGTTATTATTTAGAAGAAGAAAAACTATTTTTATCGCTGATGCGAGAAATATCTATGTTTTTTTTTATCTTGCGGGGAGATGTAACAAAACCATTACAAGTAGCACACGCTAATAATAATAAACGATCGGTGATGCGAGGAGGGATGGTGATGTAATTCGTACAAATGATGGTTCACGACTATCGGCCGGCGAGGGGTAGAAGCTCGTATCCATCGGAATGGCCCTGAAATTAGATCCCACCCTTGGCGCAGGTCCGAGTTCGACAAATTCGGTTAGCCGAATGAAAAATGAAGCGTTACTATCGGTAGCGGTGAGAAATCGGTCTTGTTCAATTTCTTTTCCGATACACACCCGATCATTTTCTTTGTGTATATATATATATATATATAAAGAGAGAAAAAAATAAGTTCAATTGGAAATAAGTTAAATTATTGAGATTTTACGTAAAAATTTTTCTCGAGAGTTTAATTCCGTGAAATTTTGAACTGTATGTTACAATTATGTCAGAGCGCATTTTTCTCATTACGACGATCGGTTTTGTTCGGAAAGCCGACTCGAGGATTGTTTTACAAAGAGAGCGAGAGCGACCCGTCGCGACCTTCCCGCGGATCAGATGTCAACGCAGAAATAACTATAAGAGAAGAGGTTTATTCCTCGCGTAGCCCGAAGCGCTCGTCATATTATGTTTGCTTCTGGTGTTTGCGACTCCCCGTCGTACTTTGGACGATATGATATCTCGGATGAAGGGTGGCTCGACGGTAAGACGGATGTATTCGTCTCTCTCTCTCTCTCTCTCTCTCTCTCTCTCTCTCTTTCTCTTTCTCTTCTTTCTCGAACGTACGAAACATTCAATGACACGCGATAATGTCGCACAATTAGAAACGTGTGTATTACGTTACGTCAGAATTCGAGAAGAGAGTCGCGCGAAAATAAGTAAAATCTCGACACAACGACTTTTTTTTTTTTTATTCCGTGAGAATCGTTAGCAGTTATCTCGAAAAAATTCCGCCGCTCCTTTCGCGGCAAAAATCGAGCTTCACGGCAAACCGTGAACGACCTTAATTCCATTTAGGTGCGCTTTCCTAAATCGACGCAGCAGCAGCATCTTTTCTACTTGGCGTAGACGAACGAATCGAACGAAATGAGTCGATGAAAAGGGGGAAGCGGGAGATGGCAGCATCGCCAAAAGCGTAACTCCGCCAAAGACAATATAAAAGTTAGAAGGGTCTCACGGGATTGGAAGTCGTAAATATCATCTGCTAAATAAAGCTTCATCCTCGAGTACAACTCGGGTGAAAACCCCTTTGCACCGCTCGCCCAGGAGGGGGCGAGTTGAAGACAAAGACTCGTAACGCCGACTGACATTAAGGTATTGAAAGGAAAAAGGGGGTAGGGTAGGGGACGCGCTAAACGATGTCTCTGTTCGATCATTTGCTTTTCCATCAACGATATACATATTTTATTCAAATGTTTTTTTATATTTTCGAAAAAAAAAACAAAAAATGCACACAACTGCGCGCTCGATTTGAATATTTTTTTTTCTCCTCTCAAGAGTTGTACACGTGGTTGTAAAAATGTCAAGATTCTGGTGCATTAGAAACATGAGAATATAAATACTTTCACGGTCGTCGTTTCGATTTCGCGCAAACCATTCCATTATTTTAAACTCAAGGCTTTTCCACGGGAAATCGCAAATGACACGGGACGCAAAATGATGCGTCTAGAATTAAAATCTCCCCCCCCCCCCGTGTCTTTCCGTGCATCCTAGAAATTTATTCTTTCCGCATCGGAGTGTGCCGTCGCGGCTCGCTCGAGGCGTCCCTTCGGCAAAACGCCGCGCGAACCATTAAGCAGAAGCGTTTGGCTAACCGAGACAAAAATCCGGCGACGATATTTTTCCGTTCCCTTCTTCGCGATAGACGGGAGGAGTCGGGGGAGAAAGCAGGCGGGCGGTTAAATTCCGTGCGCGCCAACACGGACGAAAGATAAACGCCATCGTCGTCGTCGTCGTCGACGACTTTCGTTTGTTTCAAGCGTCATTTGTTTGGCGGCTTGGATGATCTTGCTCGTGGCTTCTCGAAAGTCCAGAAAAGAAAAGAGGGAGTACGTACGAAGGGGGAAAGAACACGCGGTAGAGATATGGGGGTTTGCATGGTTGGAAAAGACCGCGTTTGAATGCCGCGTCGGAAGAGAGGGAGCGTTTCTTTCATCTGGAGTTTTGTGTTCGCGCAAACCTACTTGGGACCGCGACGTAAGTTGCGTGCCACTTCTGGCACGGCGATAAACATTAAAAAAATATTTTCAACTCGATCCAAAAAACAGCGAGCTTACAACAATTAAGTCTCTAGCTTTCGCGAAAATCGTACAATTGAATTGAACGCGAACGATAACGCGCGCGAGTTATTTCCTCCGTATGGAAATTCGAGAGCTCGATGTTCTTTGCGCGATATAACATCTTGGACACTCTATACTCTCTCGCAAGAAAGAAACTGACAATGACGAAAAGACGCGAGAGGAAAAAGAGAGCGCAAGCCACGCTCCGGGGAAGGGAGATTTCTCTTTCATCAGAAAATAATTAAGGTTTTCTATGGAGATGATGGATTCGGTGAACCTGCCGTTCGCTCAGTCAACGTCAGAGGTTGACAATAGATTCAATGGATGGGAGCGCTCCTTTATTTAAAGTAGCTTTGTGTCCTCCCGAACTGCAGAAACCTTCCTCGTCGTGTGCTCTTGCCCAATGGGAGTTTGGATCTGGATCAGATAGATCCGAGATTCCCTTGATTCGTTTTCTTTTTTTTTTCTTTTTCCATACGGATGACCAGAAAAATGCGAACAAAAAGAAAACTCTCTTATCGAGAAACTAAAACAAATGTAATAAGAGAGATAGGGAAGGTCGCAAAACGAGCAAAGAAAGTAGGTGGTGTATTAGATAAGTATATTAAAAACATTAAACAAATAATAGAGGCGAAACGTTTTAACTTACAATGAAGTCTTCTTCAGTCGCGATAATAAATAATAATAATAAACAAAAATAAAAATAAATCTAAAAGTACAAAGAATGGACAAACGCAGTTACATTTTTTAACGTAAAGATCTTAGTAATAGTGATTAAGGTCGTACAGTAATTGATTGCCGCCAGGTTGTCTATGATATTAAAATAAGTCCTATGGAAAGTACAGACGGCGTCATTAATTCGAAGAATAGGCGCGGGGATCACATAAAAAGTCCAGTTGATCCAAATATCCATTAGTCCCAAAATCGAGTGTTCAGTTGTGGACACCCGATTGCTACTAGTTAGTTAGTACGGCTCCCGTTGGCGCTACGAGCAACCGCCCCGCTTGCCCTCCGATCCCCGCGCCTATTCTTCGAATTAATGACGCCGTCTGTACGTACGCAATGAGAATCAATAAGTAAGCAGTAGTTGTTGATTGTTACTTACAGTTTATCTCGATGTAAAGTCAAACATCTTTTTTGGTTTCTCTGTTTCTTATTTGCAAAACAAATGTATCAAGATATATTTCTTTATCTTTGTGATTTAATTTTTTTTTCTAAAACAAATCATTTATCAATTTTACTCTAAGAATCGTTTTTTTTTGTTTATTCAACAAGGAGAAAATTTCGATCGATCGCGAAAATTAAAAAAGATATTTTTTGCAAAAAGCACATTGAAGTCGAACGGGAGTTGCAACTCTCGCAGCAAGTTGTCTCTCGAAACGAAAACAAAGACGAGCGTTTAACGATATTGTCACGAAGGGAATCCCCTCGGGAGGGACCAGAGCTTGGTTCCTCCAAGCTTCCCGTGGCTGACGGGGAACCAGTGCCGGATGTTGGATGTTGGGCGCCGGGCGCGTTTGGCTGGGTGGTATTATTCCGAACCATTTGTCACTCGGGCAAGCCGACAACCCCTTTCGCGCTTCTCTCGCTCCCTCGCCGTTTTCTTCTCCCGCTTGTCGCGCCTTCGTGGAGTTTTTATAGCCGCGAATCGTCGCAATATGCCGACAAGGAGCTTACGACAGCCCGCTTCTCCCTGAAAGGAAACTCAAGGACAGATTAAGAGGGTGCAAGGATTTTTTTCGATCAACCCCGTTAAAGTTCTTCCTTCTTAGCGCTCGTCGAACGGATTAAGTCCACCTTAATCCTGACTTCGCGAAATCGTTCGGCGAAAGAAGACGTTATGCTTGACGAAAATCTTGGTAGGAAAAGATTGCCACTGACGAAGACGTATCGCGTTTTTGTTTTTTTGCGTGTTTTTCTGTCGCGTACGTACACAATGGAATGAAAGTTTTCTCAGGCAGCATTCACTCGGCGTTGCTTAACGTTTCGTAAAATAACGACGTGTGTATGTGCGCGCGACACACGAGTTTAAACGGAAACGGAAAAATGCGTACCCTTTTCCCAATTTTCTCTCGAAGAGTCGAGAGATTCGGGAATCACGGCGAGGAAGAAGAGAAAACACTCGAAAACACGTCGTAATCTTTGCGTTTTCTACCGAACACCGCGCGGCGTCCAAAAAAGAATCCTTGACGATTTCGCCGTCGCGACAGTGCGCGGAAGAACGGCGTTTCAGCGTTCGTGTGCAAAATCGCGGACATGTAATCTGCTAAAAGTCTGCTTAATTATGAGCGGTGGCGGGGGAAGGGATATCCGAAGCCGAGCTGGCGCTAGCACAGCTTCTGTTTTCGGACTTTTCCATTAGCCGGATGAATCGTTAGTCTTTTGTTGACTTTTATTGGGGGATGCTGGCAGGGCGCGCGCTGATGTTGGTACGCGAGTCCCGTCGGTGCCCGACTCAACGTTACCGTGTGATTAATAAAGTAAGACGTCTCTTTTTTTACAACGCGATGTAATTTCGCGCGTTTTACACGACGTGACGATCGTTTTGTTCTTGTTCTCTAAAAAAAAAAGCAAACAAACGAATATATTAATTTCGATGAAGATCCATTTGCAGTTTCGACGACAATTTACGACTCTCGATTCGAAAACGCGAACTCGACGACAGCGATACGTAATTTTTTTTTTTTTTCGTATTGCTTGAGATTAATTTAAGAGATTTGATATATAAAATATATATATAAAAAAAAGATCAAAAGTATATTTTACGCGAAAAGTTAGCGGAGGATCCAGCCGGTCTCTTCCCGTGGTCCAGCTCCATCGAATCGACTGGGAGGGTTAATTTTCTGGTCAGTTGGTCGCTTCTGGCTCTCCAGGGTTATAGTGGCGATCTCGAGGCCCGTAACAACCCCTACTTTACCCCCCACATAAATATCCGGAATTAGCCATTTCTCCTGGCTCTCTCTCTCTCTCTCTCTCTCTCTCTCTCTCTCTCTCTCTCTCTCTCTCTCTTGCTCTTTCTCTCTCGATGTCTCTCCTCGCGTTCGGACTATCCCTCTCCCCGCTTGCCTTCTCTTTCCTGCCGCGGCTAGCGTGGACTTTGGCCATCGAGTGGGGGGGGTCTACGATCACTTGACCGATTAAGGACCAAAAGCGGAGGGCTTCGATTCGAGTAGTCGCTCCGTTACGCGGGGATTGTGAGTGGATTGACGTAATTGAGGAGAAAACACGATGCAAACCGTCGTTTCGCGGCGGAGTCGAGTAGAGTTCGCATTTCCCTCCACCGTGAGCGTTTTGACCCGCGATTAATCAACTTTTGGCCTCCCCTTTGGTTAACTTTTCGCGCGTTCAACTTTGCGCGCGCGCGCTTAAATCCGGTGATACAAAAAAACCATGTTCACGCTCTGTTCATTGAACAATCATGTTCACAAATAATCATACATAAACCAATTTTGAATAATTGAATACATTTGGAAGATAGAATATTAAACAGAGCTAAACTGTGTAAATAATTTTGTTCGAACACGAGATACCGCGCTCGCGAATTTTATCTATCTCTTCTTGTTTATATATTCAACATGAATATTATTATATAGCGATAGAAGATCACCTTTGTTAGCGAAGTAATGCAACCGAGATTGCGCCGCGCAAAAAGCTTTCACGCGACGACATTTGGTCGTCGTTTTTGGCGTAACTCCAGTGAGCTCGCGTGTAAGCGGCAATAAAAGCGAAGATCGCCGGACGCTTGTCAGCTCGATACGCGCGGGTTGAAAGTTTAGAGAAACTCTTCCTCGACCGCTGCTGACACCGTCAGCTTCCGGCTTGATCCCACCGCCTTCGCGTCAGCCGAATAACGGGGAGGATTTCCTCGCGAATGAGAGACCTCTAGAAGTGACTGGTGCGGCACCGACCGGATCGCCTCCTCTCGTTTTTACTCACTCGGGATTAAACAAAAGCCAAAGCTCCTTAAACTGCGGTCGCGGCTAAGCTGGATACATGCGAGGGTCCCGCGAAACCGGCCTTGCGCCAGACTCACGCTCTTTTGTCCGACCCCGTGATCCTCTTTGCTCTTCGCGAAACTGCCGCGTAACAACGTCTCTCGATGCGACATGAGACCGGACCGGGAGCCTATGTTTAGCTTATTTGGTGAGCGCATTAGTCGAGTGTGACCGACGTTTCGGAGAGAGGTTTACGAGACAATTCGCAGAAAGCGAGAGACTCCGATTGAACCAACGATTGAAGCGCATTCAACCGCTTTTACGTTATATTGTATACATAATCGTTTTATCTCGTTTAACAAATAATATCTCATAAAAACATTAATAAAGAACGTTTCCAATAGAGCTCGCATGTTAATAGCGAACGACGTATAAAATATTTAAAAAAAAAAAGCGACGTATAAATATTGAAAAACTTTTACAAACAAGCAATTGGCAACTCAGACCGACATGGGCATCGGAGTCTCGGTCAGTTTTTTCGAAAGAGAATAATCATGCGAATCACACAGGCGCGGGGGAAGAATCTTTTCTTCTCTAATATGAATTCCGTCTGCTCCACGGTCGTGAATCACTCCGATATCTCTGTCTCTTAGCACCGGCTATGAATACAATATCGAATAGGAAAGAAGCGGGGACGCGGCCGTGTCGGGCTGGGATGAAGTCAGAATTGGCGATAAAAAAAAAAAAAAAAAAAAACTCCCCCGGCGAAACAGCGCTTTCGTTCGTTTTTCTCTCGTGTCCGAAAGATGCTCATATCTTTCCAGTTCTCCGTCGCATCATTGTTTTAATACGCTAATCTCGGGGTGGCGGAACGCGGGGTGGAAACGTAGTATAGTTTTATCGCGTGACGCAACGCAAAGAATCCGGAAGAGAGATCTAGATTATCCCCTTTCCCCGCCTTCCCTCCCCACACGCGAAGATTGATCGCCGGTCAATTCCGCCTTGGTTCTCGCGAAAAACCCGACGGCCGTGAAAACCCGTGTGGGAAAATCCAAGTCGCGCGTTGCACGTCGCGAATTCTCGAGAATTCTCTTCCCCGAACCCCCCGTTCTATTTTCCCTCCTCCTCCGCTTTCACCCTATCTCTCACACCCCCCCCCGCCCCCCCCTGGCGCGACAAGACGGAAAGTTCTTCTTCTCCCGAAGCAGCCGGCGGGATCGAGATCGGGATCGGGATCAGTTACGGGGGAAGTAACGTTTCGAAGAAGGACTGATCCTGTATTTGAATACGGGACTCTCTCTCGGAGGACTACATGCATTTTAACTACCGGCCAGATGACGCGGCTCTCACGCTGCCCCGTCGCCCGGGCATCGTCGTCAAGTTTCCGAACTATCGTTACTCGGGCCAAGGATGTGGGGTCCTTGAATCCTAAAGACGCGGCCTCCACTTTGAACTCTCGCCTATGCTCGATAGACGGAGACTCTATTCCCGTTAGAATCTTGTCAATCGCTCAAACAACGCGCCTCTATCGGAAATTTCTTTTGTAATATAATTCGATCGAATATAATTGAGATTTTTCGATTATATTCGATCATGCATTATTTTGTAAAAAACAAAAAGAAAAAAAAAAGAAACAAATAGAATCAAAGTAACGCGCGGTGTATCGCAAAAGAATCCAGATAAATGCATATGGAAAAAGATAACTGATCTTGTTCTCTACATACTGAAACGAAAACGTCGTCGACCATGCGTAATCAAAACGAGTGTTCGTTCTCGTGATTCCGGCGCGATTCACGATAGAGCGGCCGATTCGTTTGATCCCGGTGCATGTGTCGATAAAACAGGTCGACGAAACGGATGTTCTGCAGGCATCGGGGCTTGCGAAGCATCTTATCTAGCACCCGCTGGGAACACGAACGACGAGAGGATAGCGTAGGTTTGAGGAGAGACAGAGTAGAAAAGGGACGAGAGAGAGAGAGAGAAGAAAGGAAGGCGAGAGAAGCGAGGGGCCGAGTAGCAGTACTCGAAGGAGAAGGAGTAAGAGACGAGTCGGGGTGGAATGTGGGGTGGGGGTCGGTGTTGTAGCCGAGTGGGTACCACCAGAGGTGGGTCTGGTTGGCCGCGGCGTCGGCGGCGGCGGCGTCGGCTGTCTTGGACAAAATCAATACTGTGGCCACCCATCCCTCGGCACCCCTTTGCCTCATCCCTAACCTTCCACCCCCTACCTAATCTCCCTCGCACCTCCCCCCGGCCCCTCCGATTCCATCTAAGGCTGTGGGGCAAGTCGGAGGAGGAGGCGGAGGTGGCGGACGCAGGGTAGTGTGGGCTGGCTGCAGATGCCGCGTAATTACCACCCTCAAGACACGTGTGGCGCTCGCGCATCCAGCCACCCTCTCTATCCCCCGCCGCTATCCGACCGACACATTGGTGTGTCGGCAATGCCGAGACTGCTGATGGTAGTGGATATCGTCTCTCCCTCTCTCTCTCTCTCTCTCTCTCTTCCTCTCTCTCTCTCTCTCTCTCTCTCTCTCTCCCTCTCTCTCTCTCNCTCTCTCTCTCTCTCTCTCTCTCTCTCTCTCTCTCTCTCTTTCTCTCGGCGAAGATACTCGGAAATCTCTTTATTAAAAGTATAACTTCCGATATCTGCCCTGTCGAGGCATTGATCGCGGATTTTACTTTTCCTCGGACCTCGTAGATTGTCGCGTTGCGCGATCTCCAGGGACGACAAACGGAAAACGTTGCGAAACGTTTTTCTTTCTGTTAATATGTTCTTGCAAATTAATTTTATCTTCAATATTTTTAATGCGTTGCCCGATTTCTTTTCTCTGTGTTTTTCTCCCTCTTTCTCTTTATTTTTATGTACACTTATTGGCGAAAGTTATTTAACTTTTGATTTTTAGGTATTTAAGAACTTCGATATAAATATATATATATATATATATATATATATATATATATATATATTATTGAGTGATCAAAAATTCTGTGGGACGATGAAAGTAAATTCAATTTATTCCGAAATGATTCCAGAAATAATGTGCAACGTCCTGTTGACGTCAGCAACTTAAAAATACCACCTTGTTTCTTAACTTTTGCCAGTAAGTGTATATATTCGTTAAATGTTTCAGTTCCGTGCTTGAGTTTTTGCTAAAATAATTTAACAATTGATTTATATAACATAAAAATTATATAACATTGACACTTGAAACTATTCTTTTCAAATTGCGCAAACGCGTAAACGAAATTGAAAGCCAAATGTAGGTTATAAGGGAGGCACTCGCGCGTGATGAAAAATCGCGAAATCGCGGACTCGGGTCTGCTATTCCCATCCCACTAGCGCTCTCCCTAATAAATTAGCATTCTCGTTCTAACAAGGTCCAGACTTCATCCCTCAGGGGGTTGCGTCGAGGACTATCTACAACATACCACCCTTGCCGGACATTGCGAGCATAGCTCTTGCCAGACCCTCCCTCCCCTCCCCCGCCCTTTATTCCGCGGCACGCCAGAGCGGAAACTACCCTTATTAATATTATAAGACAAACCAGGAGAACCAGGGCGCGGAAGAGAGAAATGCGCCCGTATGTAAATAACCAGGATGTTTGTACGACGAGCCAGCTTACTCTCTGGACTCTGGAGAACTCGGACTTTAATTGCGTTTGTAATATCTTGATTTTCAGACCAGATCGTTGTGGCCAAAAATATCTGTTTGTTATATTTTAATCATTCGTACGAGACAACTTATTACCATAAAAATGCTCATAAATTTTTGATTAAAAATAATTTTGCAAGAATATACACAAGTTGACACCTCCGTAAACATGTATTTTATCTCTTTAAATTTTAAGTGTTTAAACAATTATTCAAGCAAAATGTGTTTTGATTCAAAGTTAAACAAATGTTTAAACAAGAAGATCAGACAGAAAAAAAACGTCGAAATGTTCTGATCGAAAAACCACTGTTTTTCTTTCATAACGATTCATGCCGATGTGCGCGAGAAAGGGTTGTTCACGTCGGCGTGGATCGTCGTGTCAGGGGTACGCGGTCTTCAGCCCCTAAATCAAGCAAACAACCCCCAAAAACACGGGAACCCGAGCAGTTACGCAGCTGGTTGGTCATTTGCGGTTTCGACAATGTCCAGGATTACGATGTCGCCGATTTTTCGGCCATTCAAGCCTTGCTTGCCTTCCATACTTGCTGATGTCGAGCGTTATGACATTAAAATGCAACGTTCGCGCAAACATATTTGCCTGATAACACAAAACATATGTAGTTCAGTAAATTAAACCAATTTCTTATAATTATTCAATATTATATTTAACGAAAACTTTTATTCATTACGAAAAAATTATAGAAAAGTTTGCGTCGCATATAATAAATATACGTCAATAAAACGGCGCAAATCCCGCGTGTCAAAACCAATCGAAAGCCTCCGAACGTGACTGGTTAAAACGAAACCAACGCACGTATACGACTAATCATACCGCCATTTCCTTTAATATCCGTAGGTGGCCACCCTATACCGAGCTCCGGACCCGACGACCTGCGGCACTCTCGCGAGTCTTAGGAACTTCCGGCGGGTTTATGCTGCCGGCAGGCACCTCGTATCCGGCATCTAAATGTTTCAACCTCCGCGCGCGAAGGGTGGAAAACGTTGGCAAAGAGGCTTACGCATATCGAGAGCTTTATTTCAGCGCGAAATCTTCTCCCCATACGTTCACTCGATCCGATCGGAAAAAGCCTGTGAACTGCAGGAAATGTCAAACATCGTTGAACTAAATATATCAAACGATTTCTCTTATTAGCAGAAATAACAAGTAATTTATTTCGGCGGTCAAATTGTTTAATGTTTTATTTAAAAAAGTGAGAGAAAGAGAAATAATATTTAAAAGTGTTAATGTTTAAAAGAAATATTTAAAAGTAGATTCGAATGATTTGTCTCTTTTTTATTTTAGTCGTTGATGTGATTATTTAAGAATATTATACTATGTATTAAACAAATTGCTGTTAAAAGAAAAAAAAATACAATATCCTGTCGCGCTTGTGAGAATTTATAAAATCAAAACGCGGCGAATGAAAAATATTTTGCACATCAGGTGGCGAAAAAGATAAGTTTGTCGTCTTTACATAAATTTGTTACACGACATCGACATCGTGGACAAAAACTCTATATTCGATTATCCGCCGGCTACCAGACATCATTATAATCCGTGACCGTTGTCGTTATATAAGAGAGCAATAGGCTTTTTATCCGCGTAACACGATCCACGCACTAGCGTCCGGCATAGGTTACGTATCGATAGTCCGAGTATCACGCTCTCTAATGACGTGCGTGTGTTGCGAGAGATTTGGCCAATGAAGAGAAGGAGCGAAAGGGTGCAGGGACGCCGTAGATTTAAACCGAAAAAGGTCCAGAAGAAACGCAGACTGTCATTTCGTTGCAGCTAAAACCATCGAAGAAATTTCCGCAATACAATATTGCAATCCAATTTTCAAACTTGTTATTTCGAAGTTTTCAAAAGTTTTTTACATGAGAAATTAATTAATTAACACAAAAAACGTCATCATTAATACCAACTCCGGACTATTAATACTATTATCCGAACGTCGAGACGAACGAGAGTCGAATGGTTTACGCTATAAAACGTCTTAATGAATCCGCCGCTGCTATCGGGAGGGAAGTAAATTTTTTTAGACAATTCCGTGAGAGAGCTCGGCTCCGCGCGTCTTTCACTTGTACCGATATCTAGCGCAGGCTTTATAGCTCAGGGTTTCCAATAAACCGCCGCTACACCCTCCTTTTTTATCCACTCGCTCTCATTCCCCCCCTTCCCCTTCCTCTCTTCTTCATATATCCCCGTTTTCTCTTTACACAGAGTTTAACATCGATCCCGGAGCACGCGTTTTTCCAATCTAACGAGCGCATCTACACGTCTAAACTGCCCCATCAAACCGAAACAAATCTTCCTTGGAATCCTTGGCCGACTACTATCCTTGGCCGACTACTATCTCTCGCCGCCGCCTTCGGAGACCGGCAGCGAGGAGATGCAAAAGCGAGAAAACCGGCGAAGTCGTAGAAAGACGATCTTCGCGGATAGGACATAGGAGGCGTAAAGGGAAAACTCACAGAGAGAAGGAGAGCGACGCGAACCGGTGGCGGTTGTTCGTGTGTATATAGTTTCTCCTGGGGGTTGAAAATGTGACGACGCGACCCGGCCGCCCGAGATATTAAACTATAAATCCTTATCCCGCTACGCGCGCGCGGCGGACCGCCAGGACCCTCTCTCTCTCTCTCTCTCTCTCAGCTCGGTGTGCACGTCGAGGATCTTGTCCTCTGTCACAGGATTGCGCGTTATGTTGAATTCACGCGCTCTTTGTCCGCTCTCACCACCACGATGTTCTACCGAGCCGCGGCGGAGAACTGAGACGTACGAGCGGCTCTACGTTTATATATATGTTACACGATCGCGCGGACTATATAACATTCAATTCTACAAGAATCGATTATCGAACCAAGTCGAAAACCTCAAAATTTTTACAGCCAAGGTATTTACAAGCAATTATCCTGTTTTAATATTTATTATTTATAATAACTTTTTTTTGTTGCATACTTTGTTTTCTCGTGAAGCTTGAATAAACGTTTGACTGATTTTTCTTGACTTTCACGACGTAAATAAAAACACACACATACGCATAAAGATATATTATCTAAATCGTACGTACTAAACAAGCGAAGAGAGAGAGAGAGAGAGAAAGAGAGAGAGAGAGAGAGAGAGACGAGCGAACAAAGATGGGTGAACGGAAAATATAGCGGCTTTCCCCGCGAAACGGGTTAAAACCCTTCTCATCGGACGCGTTTTCACGCCGTACGTATCCGAACGCTCACCCCATATAACAAGGGTCTTTCTCTTTGTGGAGCAAAGTCGATGAGGTCGCCAGGTCGGACCTCCTCCGACTTCCTCCTTCCTTCTACGTCGAGTCGTCTCCCTAGCCAAGGTGTATCGTTACTTCATGGTGCTTTGAGCCAGTGGCAAGGGGTTGGAGGAGGTACAGGTTGGCGGAGACGTAAGAGGGGTTGCTCTTAGCCGCGTTAATGCCTTGAGAGGGGAGCGTTAATTAATAATTGCAGGAGGGTGCCAGTCCCGAGAGAGAGAGAGAGAGAGAGAGAGAGAGAGAGAGAGAGAGAGAGAAGTAGAACGGAAAAGAGAAAGAGGAAAACCGGAGCCTGAGGACCATACGTGCAGCTAACGGTAAGTAGAGATCATCGATCGTCGTCAACAAAGTACGTTCACCTTTCTTTCCTCGAATCTTGTGTCTTTATCTCGTTACAAAATGCATCCATCGGTTCGCTGCTAATTCCTTATAAGCAAAGTGCATTTACTCATCCGTACTCTCTATATCGTGCTCCTTTTCCGTCTCAGCTTCGCGTAATTGCGTTAAATTTATTATCGAGTAGAGAAAATGCAAATGTATTTTTTATTCTTATTTTTTTTTATTCTTATTTTGTTTTTAAATACATAATAACAATATTTACATGTGTGCGCAATGCGTATGGACAAAAGAAAAAAAAAGAACTTCTTAAACCGAGAGAGATGTCAATATTATTTCGTCGCAAAGCTTGAATTACTTCTTAGAGACGAGAAGATACGTCATAAAGACTGATTGGGGTCTCAATTTGCAAATCGATATGGAATGGTGCGCGATCGTATTGACAGAAAGTGAATGCCGAATGAAACACACCTCTGCTCTACGTAGTTTGCACGCTGAAAGGGTTTTGCCGAGTCCAGAATCTAGTGTCGCGCGAGGAGGAGGTTTTGAGAGGCCGACACAATCCAGAGAAGGCAGAGGGAAAGAGAGAGAGAGAGGAGAGGGCGTCTAGAAAGGACGGGGGTTAGCTGTCAGAGAGATAAATCGGTCCCGGCTTAATTAAATCTTCTTCCGTGCTACCCGCCTGGGCCAGTGCCTGCTTGCCGGACACACCATCCTCGGAGGGTCGAATTGTTTCGAGGATATCAACCCTGATTTAGGACCACGCGTATTCCCCAAGTACACCGCGAGCTCTACCTGACCAGCAGGCGTGATCTTCCAGTGTTTTGCGGATCCCGCGTGTTTCTCCTTTCGTCTCTCGAAATTTCGCGTCGTCAGCTTAAGCGCTCGCCAACGATGTTCCTCGCATTTAAGAGAGATTTTTTATTCGAATTTTTTGTTTAAGCGCTAACTTATAATTGCCAGCGGCAATAATATCTTAAATAATATTTATTTATAGACAATTTTTTTATCTTTATCAGAGACGTTCGTCAGATCTCATGGATTTGACGAAAAAAAATTAATTTTTTTCTTATCCCATCGTGTCGTAAATGTATCAATCGGAAGATCTTGTGGTTACTTCAGACAGAGAATTAACACAGATCTATAAAGGAACTAATAGAGAGATTGCTATACTATCCGCAAGATTTTCGCCCGACTGAGTTGTTGGAACTGCCACGTGGTCGGCCTAATCTCCATTTAACAACGACGAAATGATAAGACGTGGAAAGCCCTAATTCGCCGACAGACATCTCAATAACGCTCGTTGATCTCCCGTTTGCTGGTGGTGTAGGCCTTGTGCGAGCAGAGAAGCCGAGGCGGTGGTCCCCCGAAACTGCATCTATATCCTCTCTCGCTATCTCGGCAATCGCGAGTTACGGAGGTCGGTGAAGCGAATGTGCCGGAGGAGAAAGCCGGGATAGACGGACGCGGGAAGAGCGCATCTGGGACGGGAGGAAGACGAAAAGCGCGAGAACGCGTCAGCGGGAAGAAGACCGGGAGAAGCGTGAGGCTAAGTCGGAAAGAGAGAGGATAGAGGAAACAGAGTAGAGAGAGAGAAGGTGAGGAGGAGGTGAAGCCGAGGGTGGCTGTACGTCGATAGAGCGGCGCGCCACGGAGGCCAAGATACGACACCGCCGCCACCGCCAGCAGACCCGTAAAGGGGCGGGGGTTCTCTCTCTCTCTCTTTCTCTCTCTCTCTCCGAGTGAATGGCGAGGGGTGAGCGGCGGCAAGCGCGCTTGCCTCACTAGGAGGGCAGAGAGACGACACAGGAAAAGCGGGATTCTGAGAAGTGGGACGGGAAGGGAGACGCAACCTCGCTCCTTCGCAACCGTGGGCCAAAGAAGGAGCACGACGGAGATAGTACTCGGCGAGGTCTTCCTCCTTCCTCTCGCTTCGTTGCCTCCTTTTTGCACGGGTGGCGCAGATGTTACACCGACGGACGTACATAAGAGTGCGTCGGCTGCCTCCGCGGTACCGGATAGACGGAATTTTTAATCGCCCAACCTTCTTCCTTTCTTGCCGCTTGTGCGACGTCGTCGTCGTCGTCGTCGTCGTCGTCGTCGTAGTCGTCGCCTGACTGAGAAAAGCACCGCTCGAAGCGACGTTAACGTGACTACTCTCGCCCACGCTTTTCGACGTCTCATTAATTCCCGATGAGGTAGACGCAAAAACGAGATTGGACTTAAACACTTTTGCAGAGGCTGCGCGCTATGAGATTGCGTTTGACAGTAGACAATGATGATCTCTTTCTCTCTCTCTCTCTCTCTCTCTCTCTCTCTCTCTCTCTTTCTCTCTCTCTCTCTCTCTCTCTCTCTGTCCGTCTCTCTCTTTCTCTCTTTGCACAGTGACTTTGCACGCTGACGAATGAAAAACTCAAAATTGTCCTTTAATCTATAATACAGATGTTTTATCACATCGCGATTGTAACGTCAACTTCTGTGTAAGTTTCGTTGCGAATAATTTCGCATTATCGCACAACTATACGCTACGATATAATAACTCAATAGAAACCGCTTTGCTAGAAACTGTCGTTTTTTACGAAAGCATTTGAGCGTGTAATACTCGCACGGACAGGTGGGCGTAGAATTACGCGCTATAGTGGCTATATATACGCGTCGCGTATGTCGCAGATGGAGTCGGGTAAGCGGGTGAGTATCGGTATTCGGTTAATTATGGTCCCCCATCGGGTCTGCATGAATTCTTGACGCGGGGGGTGTTGCAACACCCCGTGCCATGCGCGCCTGTCATATCCCCAGCAGCATTGCTGCCAACGTCACGCGCCGATCGGTACGATAGGATCGTACGCTGACGCGATCAACCTAATGTAGGATAACGCCCTTTCTATATATATATATATACACACACACGGCGGCCCAAGAACGTGCTAATAATAAATACCAGTGTGTAATTACGAACGCGCAGTAACGTCATAATTATATTTTTCATCGTTACGTACTGGCAAAATTCGAAGAAATAAAATTTCTCCGAGAATGCGCACGTTTATTATTAGCGCGCGTATCCTTTTTGTGTTACTACTGTTAATAAATCGAAGTATTACCTGAAACTGCTTCTCGATGGAATTTAATTATCTGTCAAACTGTGTTTTTTTGCTTTTTGCTAAATAGCGGAAAGATAAGAACAACAATTATACGTGTGTATGTTTAAAATTCATCACGTACTCACAAAAAGACAATACGTCAGAGAAGAATGTGAGAGAAGAAAAACGAAATCCACAGATAACAGAATGCAAAATATTGCCAGACACTTTGATTAAAATATTTCCTAACGTTTTAACGATATTCACCAGACTCTGACTTCTGACACTGAGGCCAGATATGAGCTCATCCGGTGAGGTGGTTTTCGTGAAAAATATTGCTCGTTTTACAGGCGGTAGAAGCCGAGCCACGTGAGAGAGTGGGGGTTGTATTTAATTAAACCTCCAGGGGCTGCCTGATCGAGCATCAATACCCAGCGGTTCTCAGATCTTTTCAGCGCGGAACATTATATAATGTTATATTATTATATACTCTCAACTCTCTTTCTCGCTTTTTCAAAAAAAACAAACAAACAAACAAACAAGCACGTAGAAAGAATAACAATCGTTTTACCGCAAAATTATAATTATTATTAATCTTGAAAAACAAAATTTATTGTATTATATTGCAACATATATGTGTTATTTGTTTTACAAATAAAGAGAACAACGGTTTCTTTTTTTTTCACAACAAAGATTTCATATGTTTGCGACAATTATGTTCCACGATAAGTAATACTTAACCCCGGATCGGATGGAAACAATATTTTTCAAGATAGAAATAGGAACGAAATCGATCGGCGATGTACGGGAGAGAAGCACTACTTCTACCGGAGGAGTAAGCAGATTGTTTCTTGCAACAAGAACGTATCTAAAGCGCGGAAAGACTACGCGGATGCAGCTGCAGCAAGAAAATTAATTGCGTCGAGCTGCTGCGGCTGCGAATTACGGCTGATGTAAACCAATTTTCTCGAAACGTTTATACAACGGGGATTTGTTTGAAACTATTCGTCGAAGCGACGAATTTCAAAACACTGACGAAGTATCGCAGATTGATTCTTTGGAAAAAAAAAAAACTAAAATTACAATTTAAGCGACGTTGAGCGAAACGCAATAAAACCAATCTTGAATTATCGATCTCATAATAATAATATCTATGTCGCGCATCGAAATAGAAAAACGACAGAAACGCGTAAAAAAAAGTAACTTGCCAAAAAATTCACTCTCCTCGCGATAATTCTTAATCGGGATTCGTTCGGGATTAATCGGACAGACGCGTGTAGCGTCCGGGATGAGAACCGAATACGAAAATCCCTGTCGGCGGGATGTACGGAGGCTTGCAAAGCCTTATTAGCGATTTAGGGGTGGTCCGCCCCTTGTGTAGTATTGGCTCGAAGCAGCCGATCCTGGGAATTAAAAATCGCTAAATTCGGTTACACAGACGCCGCCCCACGTCGTTTCATTTTGTGCCACCCTCACGCGATTGCGGCGAAGCTTGCCCAATCAAAGTCGGGAGAGAGCCGTCGAATTAAAAAAAAGTTACATCGTCAAGAAGCGGAGAAAAGATTGCCGATCAATCAGGTCGGGGTTTTTTTTTTCTTCATCGATTTAAAAGAATCCGAATTAGCCACTGGCTTGAAAAACATTGCGAATAAAAAGGACCGGACAATTTTCGCATTTAAACGGACAACCGCATCGAACACGCGCCCTAAAATATAATTGCGAATTGCTTTGCGGATTCATCGATTCAGCGAAAATCCGCGAGAGTGTCGATTGGGGCGGTCGTGCGAGATTATTTTTTCGGTTAAGCCCTCGCGGTCGGGGGGGGTGGCTTCCTAGTTAGCCGTCCGCGAAGCGGTCCGCGAGGGGGATAAGGGGGGAGATGAAACGAGGCACGCGGGTGCAACGCCACGAATTTTATTTCGGCCGCTCTACCGGCCGCTCTTGCAGAACAAGAACGGCCGACAAGAACGTTTATTTCGTCCGGGTACGTTAATTCCATGCATTTAAATGGTCATTAGCCGTCTCGCAAAACAAACTGCCACTACTGTTGCGCACCGCGTCTCAGCGTCTCCTCTTTCTCGTTTCTTCTCGCGAAATATATCCGCGCTTTTTTCTTTTTTTGTTTTAAGTAAAACCAAACAATCCCCCCGTGTGCATTAGCTTCTCTTTCGAATTTCTTATTGTTATCACTTTATATCCAAAATATCCGCGTGAGATATATACTGAAGGATATTCTCAACATACATTTATTATAAACCTCTAATCTGCCACTTTGTGGCTCATCTTTGTACAATAATTAAGGATGGCGGAGCTTACGAGTAGCTAGAGATATATATTGGATGGGTCCCGTATTTACACCCTTCGGGGTATTCGTATTAACCTCCCTTAAAGCGCCTCCCGTGCGGTGCCCTTGAGTTTGTTGACCAACTAAGGGCAAAACTTCAGCATCCCTTATGTTTGCCGGAACAATTCGTGAATTACCTGTTACATAGGTATTAAATTCTCGTACCGTTGTACAAGTATGTAGCTAACTGTCGCTTAAATATAAGGTCCACCGGAAAGTTCTGTCCGTTTTTGTGGAATAAAACAAAATACAAATTTTTCTTAATTTTTCAAAAATGGGATAAACAAATTGCCCTCACGCTGGCAAGAAATCATTAATAACAATGGCAATTATATTATTTAATCAAGTTTATTGACGGTAAGAAAAATTTGTATTTTGTTTTATTCCAAAAACGGACAGAACTTTCCGGTAGACCTAATATAATTCATTCTTCTGTCGCAGTCGCAACTCGATCTGTGCGTTTTAAGAATATTTTTTAACTATATTTTATTTTCTATAAAGAAACAAAAAAAAAACTGCTTTCAGTTTGCAAGAATCTCGCGTGTAAGATGACACTACAGGCCATTGTATCATCTTGCCCTTCGCGATCCACGGTCTTCTTTCGCGTTTCTGCTCTTCATTACTCCGCGCGCGCGCACACCCGATCGTCATCGGCAAGTTCGAGACGCGGAAATAAAAAGAAAAACGCGGAATTCATGAAGAATGGCGATACTCAATCACGCCAAAGACAACCGCCTGGGAGTCTGGCGTCCGAAACAATACGAAACAAACGGCCTCCGGGAGCGGATATTAGTTTTTCGATTTCTCGAGCCCCAATCGGTGACTCTCCCCCCTCCCCCCTCCTTCGAACCCCTTCAACCGAACCTCTCCTCGGCCGAGCCCTCGGCGTTATTTTTCTCAGTCATATTCCCAGCTGCGCATTTATCACTTTTAAACGAGACTGGAGAAGCCGATGGTGCGGGTACTCTCCTCTTCTTCTCGGCCGTTCTTCTTCTCTGTCCCTTCCTTCCTTTCTCTCTCTTTTTTTTTTTTTTTTTTTTTTGTCACGGGGCGCCGGATGCAAAAAGAGAAAGGGCTCTTCGAGAGCCAGCCTGGAGACAGGCTCTCCAGCGACACCTCCAAGGGCCATAACTCTGCCACATGGAATTTCCCCCTTTCGTGAGGTGGTGCGGCGGTGGCGGTTGGTGCCTCTGTGTCCTACGTGTCGGTGTCCAAAGCAACCCCCGGCTCTTTCAACCCTCCTCGTCGACGCGATAGGTAGTATAGGTTGTATTCTATGCTCCGGTTTGTTTCGCGCTCGTGATTCACCGCGTATTTTGTTTTAAGAGTCCGCTCCGCTTTCAAACACTTGCGCGAGTTTACATCGATAAATTTGGCCCGGGAATTCGCGATGAGGTGTTTATACACACACACTCGCGATTTATATGCGAATCTGAAAGAAATGAATTTCTTTTCCAATCCTCGCGCATCAAGCGCATAAAAAAAGAGTTGGGCGATTTCTGAAAACACAAATCGCTAGGTAGGTGTTTCATTTAATGTATTTGAAACAAAAACACATGAAATAATAATAAATCATAATTAAGGGTAGGTTGAAAGACCCAATTACTGTCACCTGAATAATAAACTCTCTGGCGTTAGCGAATTGTTTTTACTATTTATTTATCAAAAACATGTGTTTTTCTTCTTATCTGGTATTATTCAATATATTATTCTCTAATATAGGAAACAAAATATAATACCGCCTCTCAAAATCTCTATTTTTATTTATAAATTTAATAATTAAAAAAGAACGATGCGAGAGCTATTACTGTCTTACCCCTAAAATGAAAGAAATGAGACAAGAATGTTGAGTGCTGGGTTTTTTGTTATTTTAATTGCACTTAAAATTCTATGTTAGATTGTTTTCACGCATAACTTTTTAGGATTTATTTAATATTTTAAATAAAATAGCTTAGAGTGACAGTAATTGGGTCTTTTATCCTATGTGTTTAATAAAATGTACAAAGACTCTCTTTAAACTTTGATTATTTAACAAGATCAATTTTAGATCAATAAATATCTTTAGTATGCATTTATTTTTATTATTTTTGCATTTCGCTTCACAACTTCACACGATACGAGTAATATCGAAGAATAATTTATTCATTTTTTCATCGTCACATAAAGTAGAAAATAACAACCGAGATATAGAGTATTCGGAATGCTCGCGTTGCGAGCTTGCACTTGAAAAAAAATAAAAAATGAAAAAAGGCAAAGGATTTTGCTCCCGGCCACTCTCTTTTGCACTCGGATCGCGTGCACTCTGCCTTATTAAGAACTGATCCGATCTCGCCATCGTCTCCTACCGACAGACCCTCATCCTCCTGGAGTGTCCCACAACCGCCGTACATCACCGACACCGGCTTCGAGGGATGAGTTATGCCCCCCTCAAGCGCGCACGGTCCTCGTACCTACCGCCTATCCCTCCGGCCGACTTCGACGCTATCCCGCTCTCTCTCTCTCTCTCTCTCTCTCTCTCTGTCTGCGAGAGGTCTGGATACATGCCGCTGTTTTCGATATATATATCAAGATCTGTCTGAGGTTTGCCGGTCGAAGATTTGTTGACCCTGACTGCCTTACCTTCGCCCACAAGTATTCCAGTGTCTCGGGTAAGATTAGGATCGATCTTCCGATTAAATCTGGTTGCGACGCCAAGCGCGGAGAAAATTAATTAATAGTTATTTTCGATATTGTTACTTCGTCATATATATGAAAAAAAAAGAACGCGAAAGTTTTAACGATGTGAAAGTTTTATCGGTTTTATTTTTTCACACGCGTTTTGTGAAAATAATGAAGAAAATGAGAAAATGTTTCTCATTTGCTTTTTGTTGTTAACAACGTTATTTGAATAAGACTCATGTCGTGTTACTTATCGCAGTGTGCATAAACTATCATGTTAGAAGAAGAGGAAGGGAGTGCGCCGTGAGAGCCTCTAAAAGCGTCGCGATCTCCTATGAAGTTTAGCGCCAACACGGGGAGAGATCCGGATGCCTAGCCTTGAAATCAAGGGATCACTGACGTTGTTTGCCCAGGACGGTCACTTATTAATGCGGGCGCAGGGCCAAGCTAATTCCCTAGCCAGAGCGGTAGCTTAGAAAGGACTTAGCCGATATTTCGGATCCTTGCTAATACCCGACGTAGTATAGTTGGGAGCCGCTTGTCTTTCAAAACAGCAAACGATTCTATTTAGCTCGTTGCGCAACGTTCACTCGAGACAACTCAAATATCTTGGTTTTCTAAAACGCACAAAAAATAAATTTTTATATCGTGTAAAACTTGAATTTGAATAGAGTTTGTCAAATTATAAAAATAATCAGAGACAAAAATATGGATCAATTATTAAATTAAATAATGACAATTAATACAAAATACTGTAGAATTGTTTATTAATTAAAATAAACGGAAATTTGTTCTTTTTAGTATACAAAAAAAAATATATATATATTAGGTCTACCGGAAAGTTCTGTCCGTTTTTGGAATAAAACAAAATACAAATTTTTCTTACCGTCAATAAACTTGATTAAATAATATAATTGCTATTATTATTAATGATTTCTTGCCAGCGTGAGAGCAATTTGTATATCCCATTTTTGAAAAATTAAGAAAAATTTGTATTTTGTTTTATTCCAAAAACGGACAGAACTTTCCGGTAGACCTAATATATATAGATACTTTCACAATAATCAACTTGTTAAAGATAAAATAGATGCTTTAAATTGTGTAAAAAAAAATGTAGTAAATTATGTACTAAATTTAACGTCTCGCAAAGAATATAATATCACGTGATGTGTAAATCTCCCCATACATTGACGTCGGGACGCTATCGCATATCTTATTAATTAAAGCAGTCCAAGTAGTTGTTTGCACAATAAACTTGGGAATTGATCTTTAAAAAAACTTTTTAAACAGATACGTACTAATCGCGAAGGATCAGCCACTTCGGCGACAGAAAGATTTAAGACTAGGTACGATCGAGTTTTTCATTAAAACAAGCTTCGAGACAGCGACCGGGGAAGCCGACGTTAACATAATCGCCGATAATAGTCCGGCCGCTTATAAAAACGGGAAAACTTTTTCCCCCCCGGGGAGGCGAGCCGGCTGCGCTGCCTCGACTTTCCACTTTCTCCAAGGCGGTAACGTTCCCCACGCAACGCCGACCGAGAAGTTGGTTTACCACCCCCGGGGGTGGTTAGCGGGTCTAGTTAAGGGGCGTCTTAATTACCCACGGTAATGAACACCTTGTCGTAAAAACTTGCGTCGGTTTAATTATTTCAGCCGACTCTCTCTTCTGAGCCGAGGCTCGGTCACCCTCTCTCGTTCATTCGAGCCTCGATCTCGGTTTCCCTCAAAAACTAAACGACGACAAGCGACATAGATTTCTTTCTCCGATTATTGGCTATTGTCTTGACAAAACATTTTTACCGTTGATTTTGTCTTATGATCTTGTGCAAATACGCATATTTTTTTATTCTGCATAACGATAACAACATTGTTCGAATATTGCGCTCGGCAATTATTTTATGTTTGTATTTTCGCTATGTAAATGAATATTTTCATAACCGAAAGTTTAAACAAAGCGTCATTAAAATATACAGGATCGCGTAGTAGACAACGGGAAAGGGACGCGTGGTTCTCCTACGACAGTGTCGAATCCAATTACGACCACGTGGGATGGCAATACTTTTTAAGGGTGAGTCCGCAACGAGGAGGAACACGGAAAAGGCCGCGCAACGAGTATTGCGGCACGGTTTGTCGTCTCTCGCTCCTATAAATTCGCGGGAATTAAACGAAAGAATGCGGTCTGCCTCGACGTACGACCAACCCACCCTTAACCCGTGGCCCTTTCCAGCACCCTTTCTCCTTCTCTCTTTCGTGGGGGAGAGAGCGAGTGTCCTTTCTCTTCCGCGCGCGTCTCCCTCTCGCACGCCACCGCGGGGGCTCATTTTTGGGGGTTCGTTGGATTTTTAATTAAGGGCGCCGGTGGTGACTCCCACGGGCAAGAATGCGCGGTATCGCGCGAGGTATTTCGTCGAAAAACCTCTCCGCGTACTTATCCCTTCTCGCGATGCGTTTCGACTTGGACGTCGTGTTATTTAATAATTTGCGTTAAAACTCGAGAATTGTGCCACCAACAACCATTTTGACATTTCAGACGAACTGTTGTAAGAGTAGCAGTGTATATATACAATCACATAAAATCCTTGGCAACGTCACAAACATTATCGAGTAACAAAATAAGCAGATAAAGAGATTAACAGCAATGTCGCTTGCCTTAGTTGTAATTTTGCCATTTCCACGATTAAGTATTTAAAATAATAAGACTCAGGTTCATTGAGACGAATAAAGTGCACGTTAAGTTGTCTAAAAGAATTTCAGGTTCCCGCGTAGCATCAAAGCGCGCAGAGAAGAAATCAATTTTTAAGAGAACGAAAGATGTCGAGCGGATGTTGCAAACTCCACCAAGAGGGTGCTTTACCCTCTCTCTCTTGCTCTTCTGAGCGCGCGCGCGAATCTCTCCGCGGACCAGACCGAGGGAGGGTAGTTTTGATTTATGGAGACCGGCCGGCAGATTTACGAATATCAAATTCGCGTTTAAGGGGGTCGATGGTGCCATCGTAGAGAGAGAGAGGGCTGCAAAGGTTACAATGCCACCTAGGGGTCGGCGTCTCATGTGTGTACATTACGTGAGGATTTACAGTGTTGTAGGGTGAGCCAAACGTTGCGCATAACTTTCGAAGGAGATGAGGGAGTTCTTATTGAACCCCCCACCGCATGAAGAATTTGTCAAATGGGGTAACGTCGGTGGAATGAGTTTCTAATTAGGTGTTACTGTAATAAGATGTAACATAATAACAAGCGTCAGTATCTTCAAATGGTTTCTTTATTTCTAGAATTGAAAACTCGCTTGAGATGAAAAATTGGAAAAAAATATTGAAAATAACGAAACTACAAAAGTAAAACAAATCATTGCGTCTCTCCTTAAGGTGCGAGAGAGAGAGAGAGAGAGAGAGAATAACTCGCTTACATGAGTTGCCGAAATGAAAGCTCGCTGAGCTGTCCGCTTAAACAAGTCTGACTGAGAAACTGTGCGCGAGAATGCAAATTCCGTCTCGGGTAAACCTCACCCGGTCCAGGTAGTAACGCGCCGAATAAATCATGCGAGATACTACGAGGACGACCCTAAGAGGCGAGGAGTCGGTGCAAGAGCACCCCTCGTGTTTATGTGCCAGAATCGACATATTTCAGATGCGCTTTTAAATATTAAATCCACCGGAGGGTGCATATCGTGCCTTCGTTTTCGCGGCAGCCGTTTCGCGCATAAAGCACACTAATGCGCGGGTCGCTCTCTTGCGCTCTCGAAGCGACGTGGGGGTCGAAAGCGGAGTGTTACAACACACACACCAACACGCAGCGTGGAACTCGCAGAAAGTGTCTGTGACTTCCGTTGTGCTCGTATCGGGAAAAAAACGACGGCTCGTTTATTACGAGTACGGAAATACTTCATCACATCTATATATAGATTCTCGCGCGGCGACTTACTTTTAATTTAAAAAACAAACAAGAACATTGGTTTTTAAAAAGACAAAAAAAAGTTAAATAGCGCGATTATTAATTCGCGGACGCAAATTCGGGGGTTTGAATGCTCTTGTATATATATAATATAAACTCTTTTATTTTCACGCTTTAGAGTTTCTTTTATCTCGACCGCTGTGCGCGAGGGGAGGGGGTGGGCGATGCATACAAAGTCGCTCGCGCGCGCGCGCGAGTAATCAGTGATTGCGAGCGAATGTTCGAATGATGCGCGCGCGGTGAAGCGTGCTCGTCGAAATTTTCTCTTTTTCTCGTCCCGAGCAAGATAATTCTCGCTCTCCTCAGATGTTCACTTCAATCTCTTGGCGAATATTTGAAGAGGCCAGATCAAAGCGCGTCTGGTCAATTTCATCAACATTTGAATACGTGCCTCCTTTTCCTACGTCTATATCTTTCTCCGCTCTCCCGCTCTCTCGCTCCCGCGCCTCGCTTTTCCGGATCTACCTAAACAACCCCCCAGTCCTTTGGATCTCTTTTTGCGTGGACGAACGGCTAGCGAAAAGAGCCGAGGAAAGCGAGATGCGCGAAAGGGGAGGAGGGGGAGAGGGGTTGGGAGTGAGCGGGTTGGGAAGTTTTCAAAAGTGTTTGGCTGAAACGAGAAGCGTTAAAGGAAAACGCGCGCGCGCGCCCGATAACGTAGACCTTCCAAAAGACACTCGTCTCGACGCAACGCGCTTTTCGTTACTTCTGAAGTTTTTCATTTTGAAAAACTTTCACTATATCTTTTTCTCCAAGCTTCCTTCTTTAACTCTTTACACGGCGCGTCGTTTGAGATTTTTCGGACGAGAAAGAGATGCGAAATCTCTCAAGAGTCAGAAAACGTGTTGCAGTTTGTTACTCGTTTACCCGTAATACTTCACCAGATTATATATATATATATATATATATATATATATCAGGAGAGATAAGAATAATCTGAACGATATCAATATACATTAGGACGACAGCTGGTGCAAAATACTTTCGGGAAAGCGGTATTAAGTGGGAGCGGGCTCTTGCTGCGGCTCGCGATCAAAGCGTAATTTTAATTAGGCAGATTATACGGAAAGATAAAAATTATTAAAATTATTGCCTTAATGAAAGGGAACCTTCGTCGCTTCATGGGAGGGACGCGTATAATTAAACGTCGGGAGTAGCTTCCCTAGGCGAGGGTTGTTTCGGCGCTAGCCGGGTGAGCCAAGTAATATACAAGCATGCGGATTTGAAAAGATCGTTTAATTTCTGCCGGCTTGTGCTGTTCACACCCAATCTACGCTACGCCATTGCCAAAACGATCGCTTCAGTCCGCAACACGCGAAACATTGCGAGCGGCAAATTTATTAACAAGCCTCGCATCCGTGTTACGATATAACATATAATTCAACGCGCCATATTTGTTAACAGTTTATATTTTTAATAATACAATTTGCAGAATTTTATTTATATTACAAAAAAAAATATTATCACAATTGAGATTCTTCTCGATTGTGCATATATAAAAAGTTAATTACATACAAATTTTTTTCTACACAATCGACAGTAAAAACAAAATTGCATATTCACGTGCGAAAACAGCAATCGGCCTATCAATCGAATGCTTCGTCCTTAAGTCAATTTCTCGTCACCATCCTGAGGAGAACCAATGGAAGGTCGATAAGAGGGCCGCCCCCTTCTGGTGGCAGATCAGCCCGCAAACCGCAAGGTGCCACCACACCCCCAAAAACCACCCCTGACACCCCCGCGGCCAATGATCGGGCCTAGCCATCCCCAGACCACAAACCAACCGCAAGACGATGCGCAGAGCCGCCTCGTTCACGCACGCACCGCGCATTCCGACCGCAAAACAAAATGGAGCCCAGGAAACCGCTAAGATTTTCAGCGGCGCGCCGCCGGGAGTCGGCATTATAGACGATTCTCCGAGATGATTGACCGTGAATATTAAATGAAAAAAAAAAAGAATTTGTTAAATGAAATGTATGTTGTAGAAACACAACTCGGTATGTATGTTCTAACTGCTTGCTGGTAAATAAAATTAATCCGTTATTTTTTTAAATAACATATTTCATCTTGTTTAAAGTCGAGAGAAGCGTTTCAAGGAAAAAGTTTGCAGCAACACACGCTATGTATAATGTACCATTCGTACGCTATTCAATTTCGCACATATAATACAAATGTAAAAAAATGTTAATTGATATTTTATTTCTGTTGTAAAAAGAAGAGTCGTAACAACCGCCGTTATACTCATTGGCATCACTAGCTGTGCATTCAAGTAGAAATCATGTCGCGCCTCCATTTCATTTCCCGCCGGAGATGCGCGCTCTGAACGGCCGTCGTCAGCGATCGACTAGAATTTTTCTGTGTGAGTTCTCACGAGACTTGGCACCTCGCGGAGGTGGGCAACCTGGCAGGTTGCAGCCTGGGGTTCTGAGGTACCCCAGCGTGGCCGTTGCGGCAGCGACTGGGGGAACCCGCGCACCCGCGGTGAGGGAGGATACGAGTAGGGGGAGGAGGGTGGCGGACGGAGGGTGGCCGAGGAAGCGGAGGAGGGATTTTGAAAGAGGGTCGGTGGTCGAGGTGGTAGTGGCGGAGGTTGTTGGAGCAGAAGGAGGCAAGAGGAAGAGAATGAGGAGAAGGAAGAGGAGACACAGTCTCGTGGAGGAAAAGGTGGCAAGGGATAGAGAGCGAGAGCAGAGGTAAAGAGAACGAGGAGGCGGTGGGTTTGGGGGATGGGTTGCCTAGCTACCGACGAGACCCGGCCAAGATACTCCGAGATCTCTCTCGACTGCCTCAGGTCGGGCTCGCATATTTCTCTGGCGCGTTTGACCAGGTTCTTCGGAGTCGGAAGATCGAACACAGAGAAATGGCTAACCGACCGACCTATCGATGACCCGATACTCAAACGTTCGTGATTTCCGCGGGAACTAAGCGAAAATTAAGCACAACGCTTATTATTCAGAATTAACTAAGTATGCCCAATATGATTTTTTCAGAGAGAGAGAAAGAAAGAAAGAGAGAGAGAGAGAGAGAGAGAGAGAGAGAGAGAGAGAGAGAGAGAACTACAAAATATATTTAAAATATAACAAAAATATTTTTCTATACTTTATATTCTTTTCTTAAAAATGATGTTAAAAATATTCATATTCAATTTAGAATATTTTAATTTAATTTAGTTTACAAAAAATGTTTTATAATATATAAAACTATTATATATTTTAATTGTTTACTGTGTACAATTATATTTTAAAACAGTACATATATCTATATATGCACATGTATAAATATATATTTATAAACACATGTATATTTAAAAAAAAACCATACTTACCAGATTTCTTCAAAATGCAAACAATAAGAAATAAGTAGACGCATTACAAAGAAATTAGAACTCATTTATGATAGAAACGTCCTTTGAACTTTCAAATAAATCAACGAAGTCACTGAATTTTGGAAAAGTTTTCGTTGCAATGAATCTCGATTTCTTAATTCTGAATTTATCAAACTTGAAACGTAAAACTTAAGAAATATAAAATAATCCAAAACAGAGGCATCTTGATTGCAATTAAAATGCACTCGTTGTTTTAATAATTTTTTTTTTTCTTAAGACGATACCAGTGTCGCCCTCGTACGAGAAAGACGGCAAAGACATTTAAGAAGACTCACCCTCCTCTTTCTCGCACCCTTCTTTAGCTCTAAGAAAACGTCACCCTCGTGGTAAGGCAGCTCTCGCGAAAAGGTCGGTAAAGAATAAGTTTTAAAAACCGTAAAATATTTATTTTTTTTCGCACAAATTTAAAATTTTATTAACAAGGTTGTTAATTTTGTGATTTTCTTATGTCAATCTTACAAGCGCAACACACTTTTCAAAACTTGTTGGATAGTTTGGGCTCTTATTTTCTCAAGTGATACAATTATTTAACAATTAAAAAAAGAATTTAAAAATTTCTTTTAGAAAACTTTTTATGACGCACTTTATTAAACCGACGTAAGATTAGGAATGAACAGTTATTGAGCCTGGAACACAAAATGAGTCGGTAAGAAAGAAAGAATAAGGATATTTTCTTAAAGAAGGTGCGCCGCCGGCAAGCGTCTTTTAAGAAGCTACCGGCGTACGTTTAGTCGTCACTAAGAAAGATGGCGCCTTCTCTTAAGAATCTTAAAACTGTCACACATTTTTTATTGAGTCTTATGCGTGTAAAGTTTTTTTTTTCTTTGCCTAGCGCGTATTAACTTTCAAGAAAAAAGCACAAATATCAATTTTTGATTTTGAATCATTGTCATCGAAAACGATTTTGCGTGTGCCAGAACGCTTGAAGTATTTTGCATCCTGATGAATTTTTTACGGCAAGTACGAATTAATCTACAATATACCCCGAATACGCGAGAAATCGTAGGATCCGCGTACAAGCGAGGCTTTTTCTCCCCGGCTCTTTTTTATGTTCCTTTCGGCATGTCGGCGTTTCGTGCCGAGCGAAGAACAAAGGCTTGTGCGCACGGTCGGTTAATTTAATCTAAGCAAACATCATATAGACTGGTACGGGAATGTGTTTCACGGGGTGTCAGGGAGATCGAGGAGGGTTGGAATATTCGTGCGCGCCGCGAGCGAGCGGGGACGAGGATCCGCGGGCCATGGATCTAGATACATACGTAAGTACAAGAGTATTCAAGACGGTACGAGCGGAGCGATGTTTAGCATGTAGATGAAGATCTTGGTAATCAAGGGTTGGCGGCCCCGCGGGCACACTTCGTCAAGTCTCTCTCTTATTTCCAGGCATCGCCATGCGGTGCACGAATTCGTGCGGAAGTTAATACGGCGCCGTCTAACAGAGTTTTACGCAATTTCTTTGGAAAGTAAAAATTGTGCGCTTGCGCAACGAGCAGTTTTCGGAGAGATTTCGTTTCCTTTTATTAGCAAACACGCGGTACTCTCTTTCTTTCTTCCGTAGAAAAAATTAAATAATATTGTTTAATAAAAAATATATATATCTAAAACTTTTTTTTCTTATTATTTTAACAATCGATCTTATAACAATTAAACAATTCCGAATACTCTGATAACTGTAAATAAAAAAGAAAATTAATTTAAATTAAAAACTATACGCGAAACTCTGACTGAATTAATTTATTAATGAGCTAAACGGCTGGTAACAAACGAGAGAACAAGCCGCGACGCCGGTGCGATTTCCCTATCCCGGCGATATCCCGAACCGGAGCCGTATCTCGTTCGAAATGATCGGGTCTCGTCGTTCGAAAATTCACCCCGTAATCGACGGACAAAAAGTAATTTCCCATCGAGCGCGACAAAGGGTGATTTTGCATGGGGGGGTCGTGTCGGCGATAGCCACGGGGGTGGCAGTGACCGGTGCGTGTAACGACCATTCCCTCTTGCCATCCCATCACCGCCGGTCTCTCTCCGCCACCTACAAAACCACCCCCGCACCGCTCGGCCGCCACCGAGCGAACGCCACGTGCGTTCGATGCGTAGAAAAGATGTGGGAAATGTGCGTACGTGTGTAAAACGCGTTCGATCCAATCCGGTATGTGGGGCTGTGGGACATTTTTTGTTTGCGTTTCCTCACCTTTAATTTTTTTTCATAGCATTTGTTTACAAATTTGCGAAATAACAGTCGTCACGTTAACGCGTTCACAAAGGGCACAGAAACATCTATTAACGTGTGTGTGTGATTAAATATATAAAATTTAAATACAACTGAAATAATTATTACGCATTGTGATTGTACGGCAAAACAAGTACCGATATTAAAAAAAAAAAAATGTATATTTGAAATTACGCTATTATTTTACATCGAGAGAGTTTGTGCAACAATATACTCTTAAAATTTAATATCACGATCGATCGTTGCTTTCGAGTTATATGGCTCAAAGAAATTTCTCGTAAACTGCGCAATGCGCTGCACAAAATTTACAGCACGTTCAAACCACCATTTCCCTCATACCGTAGTCTCTTCTTTAACGTTTAACTTCTTTTTCATCGAAGGACCAAACCGATCTCGTAAATTACGCGCTTTATAGCGAATAATTATTATCGTTCACATCAAACAGGAAGTGCGCGAAGTTTCGCGGCGCGACAAAAGCGTTCGACATTCAAAATCCGCATCGCGCCGCGGTCCTCTTTTTGTTAGCGGAAATAATATATCGCGCGTATCTCGAGAACCCCGACAAAGCCCGAGAAAAGCGCGAAAGAATCGCTTGGGAGAGAAACGTGGGAGGAAATCGTGGATTTAGCGCGCGCAATCGGCAACGCGGCTGGTGGTTGTGGGATACGATAAATCGGTATATGGCCAACTGCTCGAGCCAACGAGCCATGTCCGAGTTTGCCGCCCCTCGCTGGAGAGAACTCGGCTCGGTGGACGCGCGCGCGAGTCGCCTCGCGAAGAGCCGGGACGATGAAAGGGGTAACGAAGAGCCGCCGCGGGGAGCGGAAGGGCGAGAGGGACCATCCCCGACATTCACCGCACGCTATTCTTCATACTCCATTATCCGTGCTCTACTCCACTCTACTCCATTATGCCGGCACCGCGTATAAACGACGAGTCGTACACCCGCGCCCGACCCTCCCGCCGGGATATGTCCATCAGGTTGCTCGCGTCGTTCTCTGCCTCGCTGTGTGCAACAGCGATAAACACCAAAGCCTGAGCGCGGTGACTCGGTTATCGAATGAGAAAAGTACACCGCTTTATGCGAACCGCTTCATAATCCCCGCGTCAAACTTCGCATTTCCGATGCACATGTCCTTTGACCGATGAGCGAAAGCTTGACGGAGTCGGAGACTTTTCGAACATTCAGTTCACGAAAATATATAATTACACGAGTGTTTATTAAAGATATTTATTGTCTTTCAACTCCGCACAAATTGGACTCTACCGAATTATATTCGCAGAACATTTTGCGCGACGAATATATTTTCAGTTAATAATATTGATGCATCATTGTGTTTGTTAAAATCGTTAATAATATAGCGCGTTTGCGATCGTTACCATTATGTAATAATCATTATTTTATATTAAAATATTATATGTAATTGAAAATTAATATTTCGAAACTTTTATATTATGTGCTAAAAATCTTTAGAAACTATCCGTGTGGTGGTGGAGGAGAACACATAATTCTCACTGTGATAAACATAAACTCGGTGTACTAAATACGAAACGAGCCTTCGTCACACACGTATACGTATATATACACACGACTTGGTTTCGCGAAGCTACAAGGCAGCTACGCGAATTCCCCTCCCGAGACCAGGGGTTTAATTAAATCTTTTGCAAATTTGCATATACGCACTTTCGTCAGTGAGAGAATCCTTTAGAACCCTCGGCATTACCGAGACCCCAGTAGAGATTCGTTTTCCTACCTACCTGTGTGTTATGTAGATCTGGATGTAGCTGGATCCTCGGAGATGATAATAATAATCTAAGCGAAGACGACTTCGAGAGAAAGAGAGAGAAAGAGAGAGAGAGAGCAGAAGAATATCGTTCAAAAACTACGGCACTACAACACAAATAAAAAAAAAACAATTATAATGTAAATATAATATCATACCGCAATAAAATGATAAATTTTTGAAAACACTAATATACAAAAAAAAAATCATGAACAACAGAATAAAGATAATGCGTGTTCTTCAAATCGCTTAAAGACGGACAAAATGAATTCTAGGGATGGGGGGATGTGGACGCACAGCGGGGAGGAGTGAAGAGAAAACTCGTGGATCATATTTTGAAATACACTTTTACTTCGACTCGGTCAAAAACTACGGTAACAATAGATCGGTAGATATGTATATCGGAAATTATTATTATTGGTTTTTTTATTTTTATTTTTTATTTTTTATTTTTTTTTGGAAACGCTCGTCGCCGGCTTACAAAAAACGAGGAAGCTTCTTTTGCCGGCGCGGCGCGCGGTGTGATTCTCGCGAAAAATCATTTATTTTTCACGCGAGAGATTTTTCGTTTCTTTGACGGGAAATTTCGATGTAAAGATCATTCGATGCCGGGGTACGGGCGCACGTTCGTTCTTCTCATTCGTTCGTTGAATACCTACTACTCGCGCGGTAGCTTTTCGCCGCCGCCCGCGCGCGCGCGCGCGTCCCCCGCGGTGACATTTTCACGGGGGGGAGGGAGAGACCTTCTATAACCTCGCACATGCGAATCGAAACTCATTTCGATCTTATCGTCGACCTGACCCGAACGTGACCGCACGTGACAGCCTTTCGGTCGATTTTTTTTTTTTTTTTTTCGAGATAACTGAAGGTCGCAGCGAAATATCTTGCCGAAAGCGCGGAGCCGGATTTCTTCAGTCCGAAAGATGGTTCTTTTTTTTTCTTTTTTTTTGGAGCGGAAAAAACGCGGGTCGAAGAGAAAAAATGAACGCGCAACGTTGGAAGATTACGTATATTTACAGATTTAAAAAAAAAGAAAGCGCTTGATTGCAGACGTCGAATCTCGACAATATTGCACAAATCCCCGCCGCCAGCACGCAGGTCAGAGAGAGTCGCAATTATACTATGAAAACGTAATCGATGAAATAAATTAGCGCGTCGCGTCGCTCGGAACGACAGCGGATAATGACTCGATGAAACGACAATGGTCTAGCTATGTACACATATATACATTCTGCGGATATATCATTAATTATCATCGTCGTCATTATCACTTTCACACTCTCGCGCTCGCTCTTTCTCGCACGCACTGTGACTAACACTATATTTCTCTCGCGTTCGCACATATAATTACAAATTCCTCCCGAGCTCCATTCACTCCCCTAAAATTTTCGTTGGCGTGAGACACAACCGGTAAAAGAATTCTTACTTCCCGAAGCTCACCGGAAAAACGGACCTCCTCGCCTCGAGTTCTCTCCGGATTGAGTTTGTTTTTTAATGCCCGCTATTAAGTGCTATAGTTTCGCCCCGTCGAGAGAATCATCTCCTCGACGAGGATTGTTTTTTTTTTTTTAATTATCACCATGGTCACACTACCGATCACATCGATCGAACTTTTCAAGCAGCAACAGACGATTCCCGAAAGAGCGCGAGATCCTTTACTTTCCTCTCGTTCTCCAAAAGTTTTCCAGCTTCTTCCAGCGGTCGAATCGATAATGCGGATAAGAAATCGTTTGTCTCTCAGTACGGTCTCCATACGTTGTTGTCCGGTCTGACTTCTTCTTGCCTCACGCTGCAACTGTCCGCCACGGTTCTCTGCTCGGCGCTCTCGGAATTTTGAAATTGATTCCCGTAGAGTTGGGAGTAGAGAATACTCGGCAACACGCCCGGCGTCGGAAAGTAGTTGCCGTAATTCTGTCCGAAACCCTGCTCTTCGTGCACCGGACTTTCGGTGGTGCTTGAGTCGGTTGACAGCGATCTGGGCGACACGTAATCTTGATACCTCTGGCTGGACGTGCTGCCCGTCATGAGGCTGCTCAGCGGATCCAACGGATCGGATTGGCCTGGTGTCGTGGTATCCGGTACGACTGTGACATTCAGGCAAAGAGAAGAGCTACACTGGGTTCGCTTAAAGACAAACACGTCGATCGATCTCGACGTCTCGAAAGACGAGAGTTTTTCTACCGAGATTCTTGCTATCGGAAAATCTAGCTGGATTTCAACAATCACAAGGCGGTGTGTGATTTTCACGGAGATTTTCTTTCAAACAAAATTTCATCTCTCGAGATTAGAAGCCTGATAGATTTCTCATCTCATATAATTCGATATAAATAGTTTTAATTCCAATAAATACATGTAACTTCATTTTTATTAAATTAAATAATATTGCAAATTTCATGTATAGCGTCGTATTGACATTGAAAGGAACAAAAAATTATGATTGATACGTCAAATTATCGATATAAATATTAAATACACACATCTACACTCGTAGCCTATTGGCTCTGTAGTCTATTTTTTTATTTAAATATTATTTGTTTTGTATCTCTGAATTGTTGAAGAGTTCTTGTCTTCTGATTTAATTAATATTAAACTTAACACGTTGAATGCCGTGGAGATCATCGGTGATCAACGATGCCAAGATTAATAAAAAAAAAACACATAATTCAAGTAAATGACAATAAACTTTTAAACTTTTCAATATTATTGTTGTTATTGCAATAAAGAAATTAATGCACTGGTACGGAACATATACAAAATTAATTTTATTTATAATCGTACACGTTATACGCGTATGTTGCGCGATGTGAACCTTCTTTCCTCACTATCCAATGATCAACGACGTTCATAAAAAAAATGATAAAAATGAGTCGTTAAATGAGTCACTTGAGACACGATCTTCGTTTCGGCGACGTGTTTTACTTTTAAGGGCTGTTTAAAAAATTAAATATAAAAAATGAAATGTAAACATTGATCAGTTGACTCGTAACATCAATACTCTGTAAGTCATCTAATTTGTTTTTTGACATTTTTGTTTGTTTGCGCTCTCTTAATTGCGTTTGTCCTATTCCAGAACTCTGTTTTAGATCAGAACACCATCGATACACCGAAAAAATTGTATTCTTGTTTTGAGGATATCCCACTTACTTTAAGTATATTTTATACTAAAATAGGGGCCAAGAAGAGTTTCTTATTTTAAGAGGAAAATCCTCTAAATAGTAATATTGATAAGAATATNTACTGATTAGAATATAAAAAGCCTCTATAGAAAAACATATATATCTCACTATCAAAAAAGACTATATTCTTAAATTAAGAATATATTCTTTATTTAAGAATATAGTCTTTATTTAAGAATATATTCTTAATTTCAGAAGAATATCATCTAAAATCTTTAAGAAGATTTTTTAAATATAAAATCTTCTACTTACAAGAATATAATTTTTTCGATATATAATATTGCCGATTTATATTTTAAAATGTTTTTTGCGTAATTTTCTAATTTTTTCTTTATTTTTTTTTTTGCGTTTGACGATGTGTTATAATTGAAGAAGTCTCAAGTTAGAGACAAAACGTTTCGTTTTTCCATGTAATTGATATTTTGCTTAATATATATATTCACAAACTTTATATTTGCTCGATTTTGACCTTTTGTCTATCTCGTTTGTTGTAACTGCGAGCGTGATCCTCTATGACTTTGGTGAACATTGATGTAGCGTGTAAAAGTATGGTCAGGTAATAAACATTATTACCCGATAGTTGGGCTCAACAAGAATGAGCGAGATAAAAAATGATCGAGACAACTGATCTTCGTAAAAACTAAGTGAAATATAATGGGAGATCGAAAAAACGCGCACGCCGCGAGGGTTACCGGTGACCTCCGGTAAAATAAATGCACATAAGTTATGATAATACAGTTTAACTTCCGTTGTAGATGTGATATTTTATAATAACACGCATCTCGCGTAAAACCAAAAAACTTCATCCCGGTGCTTTGGGCGAGTCGTATAAAATTGGTTCGGCATTCAACGTGTTAATGACGACACTGGCTCTAATGCGATTTTAGATGTACACGGTTGATTCCGTTCGTCAGGAACCACGTAGACGAAAATCGTGCTATAAGCTTTTGAACTTACGAGAGGAGACCGCGGAAAATGCATCCTGTTGTTGCGTATTGGCGGTATTGCCAGTTCCGGATGAAACGGTCGAGCCTGCCGTCGAATCTGGTGCCGTCGGCGTGCTCATGGATGCCGTGCCGGCGAAAGACGCCAACGTCGACGACGGCGGTGGTGGTGGAGGAGGTGGCGGCGGAGGTGGGAACGACGCCTGTGCGGCGCACGACGACAGAGGACCCGGAAGATAACCGGCGTAACCGGCCGTGCTGCCGTACCCCCAAGAATTGCTCGCTGTCAGCCCGAACTGAGACATATCTGAAGAAATCTTCTATTTCACATCTTGCCAATAATGCGACAAACAAAAAAAAAAAACATTGACGAATCAAAATCAGAAAGAAAAGGCAAACGTTTAATTATATATACACGGCACAAAAATTGAAGAGAAAGCATTTTTACATCGTCGACGCAACGAAAAAGCAATAAACGAAGCGAAGAGAGACAAGTAATACATAAAGAAGCAACACGTATAATAAGAAAAAAGCGCGCTAATATAAAAACATCGACAGCAATATAACCGACAACTCTCTGACACTCGGCAGTCGGCGAAAAAAAGATAAATAATAATCGCGGCAATCGGATGAAACAATAGAAGGATGATAAAAAAAAAAAAAAAAACACAGAAGGGAATTTTCACTGGATTATATGCCAATTCGGGATCACTTGGCGAAACGCGCAGCGAGCAGCGTCGGCAGTAACGGTTTTGCGCGCCCCTTGGCGAATGTATTTTTGCGGGGGGTATAGGCAGCATCCCCGATAGATTTTCCAATGAGTCACGGGGATTGAATGCGGAAAGGACGAGCACGGGGGTGGAAGCGAGAGCGTTCGCGAGAGCGACACAGGCGGACACAGCGGAAAGTGTGGGGGAGGAAGGGAGAACGGAGGGGGCCACATCGAGATCAAAGGGTTGGTCATCCCTCCCTCGCGTAGCTGGGGCCAACTCAAATAACCGAGCTCGCTTCGGTGAGCGCCACCGGACCGTCGTCATGAGAGCTAACCCTAAATACTGCTGCCCGCCCGGTGCTTTCACGTCCTTCGGTATCACCGGATTCCTTGCGGTCCGAAGAGGAGCTACCCTTTTTATGGAAAATCGCCGAAAGTTGCGCCCGGGGTCTATTCCAAGTATTTCGGAATTTGTTGCGGAGGGATTTAAATGCCGTATTGAATCCTGACCTCGAAACTATTTCTCGTGTTTTAGTAAAGAAAACCATATACGATTGTTTTGTTGCATTCTTTCAATGAAAAATTAAGAGTTTTCTTTTTTATATATAATTTTATAATTATATATTAATTATTTATTAATTATTTTATATAATTACGTAATTATATTTAATTATATATATAAAAGAGTTAATTTTAAAATTAAACGCGTATATATTAAAACCATTTAAAATGTGAATTTTCGAATTAAATTTAATTCAAATCTCCATTATACGTGTATTAATTTACACGTTAAAAGAAAGAAAGTAAATATATATATATATAATACAAACAAATATGTGTATATAAAATATATACATTCGGCATATTGGCTAGTATATCAATCTTTAATATTTTAGTTAAACGTTATATTTTACTATATTATACTAAAATATTGTATATTCTGAAAAAAACTCTTACATGTGTATATAATTTTATTATAAGAGAGAAGTAACTGTGCATCGACAAGTGTCTCTCGAAATCGAATCCGCCGAAGCGCGCAGTGTGAGAATAATACGATCACGTAGGTGTATTATCGGACGACCAGATGCCCGATGAGGGAAAAAAGTTAATAAAGGAAATATTCGGCGTGCTTCGTATTTTATCGGGAAATTTAGCTTGCAGCGTGGCAGTCAGCCCTCACGTCTGAGGTAACTCATTAAAACGGCTGATCTCGCGAATTATTGTTCGAGCTTTTTTTTCTCGTCTGTTCTTGCGCCGCTACCAGATCAGTTTATCGATGTGTGTTCACTCACGAGAAGAGTATTAAAAATTTTATCGCACAGTTATCGTTCGCTCGTTCATCAGAGCCAGAGATTTGATCGAATATACGATATTAATCAACGAACCTAAGCCTTTTTTTTTTTTTTTTTTAAATACTCAACCAACGTTCTCTCGCGGTGTTACTTTGATGACGTGATGCTTTGCGCGCAAACTCGCGAATCTACGTTATAAACGCGGAGGGAAGGTGAGTCTGCGCCCCCAAAACAGGGAGCCAACCGACTGGGACGCGCTTCCGTGGCAACCCCTTTAATATAATATTTAATCTAGCTTTGAACAGGCTTGCGGTTTCCGCCTCTAAAGCCGAGAAGCTGGCTCTGCCGAGCCTACCCAAAAGCCGTGCTTCTGTACTCAGACTGGCAACAGTCTGGTTGGAAATATTCCCAAACTCGACGAAACCTACGCGCTCGATGACAAAAATTACATAAATGTTACGTTGTTATGTAAAAAATAAAAAAAAAATAAAAAAACGCCTTGTAAAAAAGATGTTTTCTTGTATAAATATTTTATAAATAGATTTCTATATATCTGTCTGTACGTAGTTTAAAAAAATATATATATTTTGCCCCCGTCAAGGAATTTCTCATAATGACAAAGAAGAAAAAGAAATATATACATACGTGTGCAAATTTATTGACACGGTGTTGTGAAGCAACGTGCGATTGAAGAAGAACAGAGAGAGTTGCACAATCATACATGCACAAAAATACTTCGGTCGATTTACTTACTCTGACAATTACCAGGCATCGCGTGTCTGAAAGAAGACAACGGATCTCTCGGCTGAAGCGGATTCGGTAACGGTTGCAACGGATTTGGCAGAGGTTGCAGCGGATCCACAAGAGGCGACGCGAAGAACGGACCGCCTCGTTGCGAAGCGAACGCGAAGGCATGGAACTGTTGCTGTTGCCCTAAAAGAGACAGCACTGCGATCAACCGTGCGCCTGCCCACTGGACCTCCGATACACGTATCAATCGTTCGTTTCAAACTACACGTTTCATTTCGTTTCTCATTGAAAAAAACGATTTTTTTATCCACGCAATAAATTTAATTATTTTTCTGAAATTTGCAAATAATAAGTGTGTAATATTTTCTATGTTACACGGACACACACGTAAACGTATAATATTATATCATTTTTTTTTTCCGACAATCGATGAGAGGTGTATCTTTCATATTACTCGGACAAACGGAATAAATACTACGGAACTAAATATCGTAGCCGTCCCTTCGGAAACCGGGGGGGAAACGAACGAGAGGGAGACACGAGAGAGAAGCATCGATACATTTTATTTCCCTGCGACGGTGTCGCCAACCCAATTAAAGACGTCCCAACAGGCGGACGTTCTATCCGTTCTGTCCTCCCTGGCCGGAGGTCCGCCGCACAGGACGGCCGTACGTGTGCAGGTCCGTTCCCTTCCCCTAAAGGCAACGATCCAAACGTGGAAGGCACCGGAGGCCAGAGAGACCGACACGGAAGGTCGGAAGGGAGGCGGCGGACTCCCGCCGTCCTGATAATCCAATCGAAGCCCTAATTCTAACTCGGCAACCCGAAATTCCCGCCGGTTTGCTGAATAGGGTACGCTCGATCCGAGGACACAATGGGGGCGCGACGGCGGAATACCGACGGGTACCGAGACTAACGAGATCCTGTTAAACGACCGGCGATTCGAGCACGCCGCAGGACCCAGGGAGAAAATTCTATAGATCGTGCAGGTTTCCTTAGGTAGGTAGGTTAGGTAGGATGGCGCGTCTTTTATTCCCATTTTAAGAGGTAAATCATTCGCCGCGCCGCGAGTTTAAGCGAAATTCGATTTTCGACGATTGTACCTATGCGTTATCTTACGACGCAAAATGCGGGAGGGAGAGGAGACACCCTGTGTCACGCGACCCATAACCACTGAACTATATGCTATACTGAAACGCTCACTCAAATGGGAAGAAACCGGACGATAGAGACAGAGAATTGTCAGCAACCTGTCTTTTTTTTAACCTTATACTACCCTACCCTACTTCAAACTAAAAATATTTAAAGCTCCAATCAGAAATGCTCAGACAAGGATAGATATGGGGACAAATATACCTATCTCTATCTTTCGAGTGACCGGCTGCTTAACATTGAGTGAGCGTTCTAGTATAATCTATAGTTCAGTGCCCAGAACGCGATCGCGGAAGACGGCAACAACATCTCTCGAACGGAGAGATTTGGTTTCGAGGTACAAGTACCTCAGTCTCTTACGGGGTTCTACGGCGGCTTGATAGATTTAATAAATTATGCCGCTCGACCCACGAATTTATCACGCCACCCTAACCCTTTGAATTCGTCGCGTCGTTCTTCTCGCAGTATTTCATTAGGCGTCGAGCACTCGTGCGACCCTCTGAATGAATGCGCGCGATCGCTCGCTCTTCTAAACGGCTGGAACCCTCTCACACGTTGCGCTTTTCGTTTTAAACGTAAACGGCAAATAATCAGCGTGTGCGCGCGCGCGTTGCTCACTCTTTCGAGTTACAGCTGGTTTGCTTTTATTTTTTTTTTTTTTTTTGAGATGTTTCTTTGTTGAAACGATGTCCAGAGATAGATACCCTGAATCTCCGCTCTCTCATTTGTTGTTAATGTTCGGTTGTGATTCGTTTCGAATCCGTATAATCCGGATGTCCTTTTGACAAACAATTTCTGATTCGTTTTTTTGCAAAGCAAGAGGCAATTGGCGATTGGACGAAGTTGTAAGTCCCCGGCAAGTCGGCGGCTATCGATTTCATTGGACACCCTCTTTGGGCGCGCGGTGACTGCCAGGGAATTTCTCGAGAGTTAGCAGCTGGCAACGACAGATCCTCATTTCGTTCCGCGTCGCACCAATCCCCTGCGCTCTCCTCCCGCCGCTCTCAACCCGCGCGTCCCTCGAAATCATCTCCTCGCGACACGAGCTGGATAGTTGAAACGCGCGAAACCTATTTTCGATCTTTCGCCGTTTTCGCGGCGGCCAAGAACGAGTTTCGTTTCATTTTGCGAGTCGCAGAACGCAGAAATCTCGTTTTCGAGATCGGTCTCGAGTCCGCGCGAGAAACATCGGAACTCAGGACCGAATCTCCCTCAATCAATTTCCTTGAGTCCCGCAGCAGCCTTTCCGCGACGGCCACCTTCGAGGCTACCAGACGAGGGTAGAATGTGTAATGAATTGCTTGTTTAATTAATTACAACCCTCTCTCTGTGTGGAAGCACCTCGCTCGATGTTGTCTTAGATAAGATTCGCGCGTTCGCGTCCACGCGTGTGTTCGATCGTCGGACGTGTACAAATGCGAAAACTTTGTAGTATTATCACCATATGTGTTTCTCTCTTTCTACGTATATACATATCCGCAGTTATTTTATACAGTCGTGTGTGCGCGTTGAATTTAATCAAAGTTACTAATAAAATGAAAGAAATTGTTGAAAAAATATAAATATAAAAAATATTTTTCAAATGTGGTGGCAATGTAGGCGTGACCGAACGGTGTTGCGGGATGGTATGCAGGAATAAAAATTATTAAATTGCATTAGTTTCCATACGTTTCGACTATATTTCTAGTCATCTTCAGTGGGATCTTCAGAATAACTGAAAAATATTTTTTTAACATATTAAATCATGCAATGTCTCCTTATGTCACACAATCGCTAACATATTTCTTCCTACTACATAGAAAGATGTAGTAGGAAGAAATATTGTATTGTTGTTTCGAAAGTTCGTGCAGCGTCTTCTCGAAGAAGACGAAATCGTCAATTAAAAACAACCCGCGATTCACGAGACAAGTCATTAAAAAAAAAATGAGATGCATACACCTATTGCTGAAAATAAAGATACAAATAAAGATCGAGAAACAAAACTTTTGAATTTCATTTAAAACAAAAAAACCGACCTAAATTTTCCAAACAACTCAATATAATAAATAGCGCACTCTCATGGTGTTCGAAAGATAACATACAACACGTAGATCGCGGCATCGAAAGAAGCTAAGAACGACCACCCAGGGAGGTTAAAAATCCTTTTATCTCATGCCGCTTCCCTCTAACTTAAGCTATTTCTCTCTATAGTTCAGTTCACGGTCTGTTTTCATTGAAGAGCCGAAAGTTCCGACTTGACGAACGCTTATTTCCAACGTCCTTGTGCTATCTTACGATCTCCAAACATTCCGGTGTTTGTTTTTCAAATATTTTTCACGCTTTGCAAACTTATATTTGTGTTCTCAAAAGAACCGACTCACTCACACACACACACACTCTCATATATGTATATATGTCTATCATTTACTCTCTCTCTCATTACTTTTAATTAGAATCAACTTGAAAAATTTTATTATATAAAAGAGTAATGTTTTATTTTTTTTTTTTTTTTTTTGCATAATATTCTATTTTTAATTCAGATATAACACAACATAGTTACACAGGTAGTAGTAATTAATATCGTAAGAGAAATTACTTCTCTGAAGCGTGACGTAGTGTTTTGCTTGGATGCGCGTCTCCGAGCGGTACACCGAAATTTCGCGTTTTCATATTTTGGATTTATGACGGAAGTTTCGTGGGTGGTCCGCAGATGCGGCCAAGCCGGCGGATGTGGTCGCAATTTCCCAAGGTACCAAACTTATGTTGCGCTACCCAGAGAGAGAGAGAGAGAGAGAGAGACCGCCTCGATATATTAAAGCTATCGGATATTTTTGGTGCGCCCTCATCAGGAACAATATTAGTGCTTTACTGTCTCCGAGCAAACGATAACGCGAAAATATGTACGTATTACATGATTATCGGTATCGCGCGCGCGCGCGCGCGTTGCGATATAAACGCGAATAAAAATCTTTTAACAAATTATTTATTTGCAACACAAATCTGACAACAAAATATCAATCTACATTTACGAAAACGTTTTCGACGTGTTTACGGTTAAATTTAAATTGTCATTTCTCATCAACGTTGTTAAGTATTTATTTTGTGTGTAATTTGAGATCTTTAAAAAAAGTTGCTTAATCGTTGTTCGACGCGTCAGGAAATTATTAACGTATCCGAAACGTATATTTCGAGAGAACGTGCGGCAATGCGCTCTACGTGTTGGATTACGCAACAAACGGGAAGAGATGGGAGAGGGTTTCCCTTTTCTTCGCCCGTGCACAGGGAAACCCTTGCATTTACACCACGTCGTGCAATCTCGACTGCGACCTACCGAAATAACGGGAGAGAATTCCCAGGTAATTGTATGTCTCGGAGGTAGCTCTCTCGCGCGCGGAGAAGTTCCCGCGCGCGAACCCGGAAATCCGCGAAGTAAGTTTGTAGGCATTGTCGTTCTCGGCGTTTTGGCTAAAACGCCGCGATACACACACCCTCCCACGGGGGTGCAATGCCCGCGCAAGCTCTTTGTCAATGTTATGGCGGGGCCCGGTTGCCCCGCGGTTATAAATAATGGCAATTGCGCGCGAAACTTAGCCTCGGAGATAACGGCCGACCAGCACGAAGCCGCATGTGGGGACCCATTTCGAACTTGTGGCTTTTACTGCCTCCGGTGCCATGCCGCTCGTTCGTTTAAGCATTACGTTACGTTTACGATCGTTTCCACGTGTTCATCGAAGTGCCAAGCGCAGGCCGAACGCGCGCGTTTCTCAACGTTCAAAGATCTCGAGAAACAAAAACGCGCAGTTCCGAACCGAATCCGCGCAAACACACTGACTTGAGAACACCCACTGATTCCGTCCGGTTTGAAAGGCGCGCGTTGTTCCTATTCACTCTACTAAGTAAACAATATATATATATGTATGATAAATAAATATAATATATATATGTATATATATGTGTGTATATATATATATAAGAATAGCAATGCTTACAGTGATACTCACTGGTCTTGGATCGCGGCTCACGCGGCCCGTCCACGGTCACTTTGATCGCTTTGGTGTATGTAGCGACTTGAGGCGGCGTCGTCGACACTGTTATTGTTAACGTGAAACTCTTACCTAAAAAACAAAATTAATTCAACAATGTTATCGAACAAATATAAATGTTTCACTTTTTTTAAATCAAATTTGTGTGTGTGTGCGTGCGTGCGTGTCTATCGTTTAAACGCAGAATTTTAATTTCACCGTATCGCGATGCGCATAGAAGAAGAATTAACTTTCGAAAAGCGGAGACGAATGAACACGTGAGGCGCATTTTTAACGTCGTTTTCGTTTCCGGCGACGAAAACGCGTCGACTCGTGGACGCGCCTATTCAACTCGACGTCGAAAGTTCGCAAACGCGGTTAGCCGAGCGAAACTCCGTGGTAACCGAATTACACGTCGGTAATGTATCGAGGGCGTCGTCGACGGTGACGGTGGCCAGCCAACGCGGCCGAGTTAAGGGAATAGAGAGAGGGTTGGCCGTTCGAGGGTTTGCGAGGGAGAAAACAGTCGCGTGATGCTAAAAAGCCTCGGTTACGGCGCGAAAATAATGTCGCGGAAAAACCAGTCTGGTCGCTCGAAACCGGGTGGGGGGAGAGGGTGAGGTGAAACGCCGCGCTCAACGGTACACCGCAATTTTATCCCCCCGCGAACGTTTAAGCGCCGAAGAAACTTCGCGCCCGTGAAAACTCGCGGCGAGCCGCTTATCGCGGCGTTTTATCGATTCAATGCGCGAAAGAGTATTACGCAATAATGAGCGACGCGTGAAAATGCGAAGAGAGAGTTTTTTTGATACAGTCACCGCAGAGAAAAACTTTTGCGCACGTGATAACGTTACGCGCTCGCGCGCGCGCGCGGAGGTTTACCGCAATTTTAGCCTCCACCCTCTTTTTCACATCATCGCGCGCTCGACTCGTTTGCGTGTATTTTCTCATCTTCCGTCATGAATATTTTTCGCGGCGCATTTGCATGACGCGCGAGGACGCGCAATGTGTTTACGAGCAGCGCAATCATATTTTGCATTATGACGTCAAAATATATATAATGTAACGATCTTCTTACTAACCCACATATTGTGTACATTCCGCGCGATAGCGCGCTTTCGAAATATGTTTTTCGTTGAAATTAGATACGATAATGTTGCGAAGTTAGCGAAGCGCGCGCTTTTATAACCGTCATCGGGTTTACACAAAATGAAAGATAACACATTACGTTATTTATATCAGCTCTTAAATCGAGCTTCTTCCGATATAATGCGTTACAACGTTCGCGTTGTACTTTCGAGCTATAGCCATTAACCATATTTTTCTATCAAAACCCATTAGACACATTTCCCGTTGCGATAACGAACGCGATAATCGATCGGAATCGCGCAAGTTTATCAAGTCGCGATTTGTATTCTTCTTTCTTGTAAAAATCGGCCGTACAAAATCGACATAACAGACAGAGAGACGGCGAAGTCTCCGCGCGCGCGTAGTAGTGACGTAAGATGATCGATGGAGGGAAAAAACGAGTGTGGCAAAGCAGCAGGAGGAGAGCGGGAGAGTTAAGGCTGCACCCCCCCCCCCCGGAGAAATAATGGCGAGTGTCGAGTCTGGCCACACGGCGGTTCGCCACGCGAGCTTTTCGTTTTCCAGCCGGGGAATTCCCCTCGGTTTGACTGCGAGTCACGCCATTTTCGCTCTACGCCCCCCCACTCCCCTCTCGCCGGCAACCGGTCTTTTCACCTTTACTGCCTTCGGAGTCGATGTGCTTCCAGTTGGATAGGCACACGTAAGGTTACACGGTATCACCCTTGGTGCCAGTCGCCGTACAGTCATCAAGAATCGTTTTTGCGACTATTCTGTCTCTCGAAAACGCCCTTATGTACAATCTCTCAAACGCGCTCGCGTTTGTTCAAACGAACCGCCGGTCGCACTTTGTGTTTCCCGAAATCTGGCGAATGTTTTCCTTTTCATATTCGACGAATACGAAAAACGGATTTTCATTCACATTCAGACAACAACAGATCAGTTAAATGTGGACTAGTAGAGTGGAGTCAGTTTCCGGAGAATTATTTGCGGAATAATGTATAATTATACGATGATAATATCTATATCTAATTATTAGCACACACGCACACACACATGGAGTGTATTATAATTTTTAAATATCTTGAAGAGGACCATATTTGTCATCAAATTTAGGGAAATTTGTGCGGGGAAACGCATTCCCGACTATTCGCTGATTATGCTCGTTAGCATACGATCCTCTGTAAACGTGTGTGCGGGACTACGCGTGCATACACGTGTCCCGGTATTGTACGCTGTCGGTGTACTACTGTCGGGCCAATTAATTAATTTCAATTTTCGCCGAACGAAACACAAATGCGCAATTGGAGTCTGATAACGAATTGATTACGGTCAGGAACTGCCGTCGTCATCGCGAGCCGACCGCCGTTTTTCTTTTCGCGATAAAACGAGTTTCGCGTTTTGCGGCCAACAAATTAGCATTTCACGAGCGAACGCGTCTCGTCGATTTAACGCGCGCGTTTATATTTTTTATACACGCTCGAAAATGTAAATTTATAATTATATTTTGCGCGAATTTATAGAAAAAAAACAAACATAAATTTAAAAAAAAGAAATGTTTAACACGTTCAAATGTGAAGTCTCTGTTTTAATAAAATTGAAGAAAAAAATTATTATCAGAGATATTTTTTTTTTTTTTTGTTTTTCAGTTCGCGTAGAATTTTATTCTGAGTATCCGATTATTTTTTTGTTCGCTTTGCGCTTTTACGCAAGTACATTGATTAATAGGTTTAAGAAAACACAGAGCGCGTTGTGTAGAATTAAAGCAACTTTGGTAAGATTGGCGAGACGAGGTTCCCGTGACGAGGTTTATTCACGGCAGCAAAGTCGAAGGATACCTTGCCTGTTATGGGTTGGAACTATAAGCGCGCAAATGATCTATCTCGTTAAAGGGCTTAGGGTCGAAGGGGTGGAAACAATCCAGTACCTTCAGGGTAGACTTTGCAGTGATGGAGCAGGCATTACGGTTGAACGTGCGGGAAGGGGGTTACGGCTTATCATCGATATTGCAAAGCTCTCGACTATCGTGGCAGTACGCTCAATCTTGTCCGGGCTAAAAGCGGTTTTAGGCGAAGACAAAAGCGTAGTGTCGGCGCTGACATAATGATCCTTTCAGATTCCTCGCGCGGTAATGTCGAGGACCGAAAATTATTGGTTTCTTATTTTTACGAAAGATTTTCCGAACGTATATATTTTGTTTCGTCGCACAACGTCCGAAGTGTGCAACAAATTTTTGTAATATCACAAATTTATTGACTGCGCGCGTATACGAGACTGAGAGGAAGTGTAAAAGATAAATAATATTCCTAAGTTTTTTTGACTCACTCAAAAGAAGAAAGAGAATGAAAGAGAAAGAGAGAGAGAGAGAGAGAGAGAGAGAATCTTTCTCACAAATCCGTACGTGCGAATATTTCCACGCTCGACAAACGAGGAAGGATCATTAAGAATTCCCGAGAGTTCGGCGCACATCGGTTTCCAGGGAATATTCAAGGAGCCAAGGGAGCCGTTACGAATCCTGACGAGAGAGACACTTCTCTTACATTCTTCATCCTAGCTTATGTTAATTCCGCGCTCGGCGAAAACAATTGAGAGCTAATCCCAGACAAATGACTGACGCGTTCCCGTGAACACTCGGGGGAAGAGTTTCACCCCCCGCTTCTCCTAGCTAGAGAATTTGCGAGTTTCCTAATTCTCAAGCGATTAGCCCGTCCTTGCGCCAAGATACGATCAAAAAATATGACAACGACAGTATACATCCGGATGTGATTAACATAAAAGTAAAAACACTTTTTCTTTGACGTATTAGTTTTTTTTTTTATTATTGTCAATCTTACTGTCTAAGATCTTGTAAGAAATGTGATTGATATAAAATAGCGAAATCGCATAATCGATCGCTATAACTAAGCCAAACAACTTTATCGACATTGTTAGAAGTAGGTCGGAGATGCACACGCAGTTACTTTAAGTTACGTTAATCCAGGGCTCTCTCTCTCTCTCTCTCTCGGGCGCAAGTTCAAAAGACGCAGTTAGACGAAATACCGGGTCTAATAACGTTAATTAAAACTCAACTCAAACCTCAATTAATATCACCCGTCTCTCTGTGTGCGCTTCCCGTCGGCAACGGCGACGGCTTCTTCTTCGTCCCTCTCATTTCTCGCCCTTTCCACGAGACCGGAGACCGGAGGTGGGGTGGTGGCAAAGCGAAAGGAGAAGGTCGCACGACGCGATGCGGACAAATAAAAGCCATTACCCACCCCAACGCGTCTTCTCCTCGATCTTTACCTCGCCCCGCAAGAAAGAACCAACCCCTGAGGAGCCAAACTAAACCAGAGATATATAAGACTTTTCCTTGGCAAGAGGGCCAAGGAAAAACGGGGGTTGTGTCTCAAGACACGTCCGCGACCTACCCTTACTACGCGGCGCATGAATTCTTTGAAGAGGGTTTTCATCGTCGCGCGCCCCTCCGGCATTTTCTTCCGGAGTGTAAAAGACGAAGGGCGACACGAAGGAACTTCGGAGTTTTATGAATGGAAAGGAAAGTGGGACAAGAAGAAGATGTCACACCCCTTCCTTAGCGACAAATTACAACAAACGCCGCAAGTTCTTGCGTGGGCGGGCGAGTAAAATCTTTTTTCAATCGCAAGATGCTATTTAACAAGCTTCACTGCTCACCCCTTCCGCTTCTGCCGACGAACCTCAAGTCGTTAAATTTAGCGACTTGATTCTTCATCAAAGCCGTTGAATTTCTAAGCTCGGCGCAGCAGTTCTCGTCGTTTCCAGCGCGAACCGTAACGAGAGTACCGTCGCCCACCTCGCCAAGAGCCACGACCTTGAAAGCCACCGGAAGAGTTTTGTTGGATCTCCAGTGTGCGGGCAGGACGGTGCAGACCAAGTGCGGTGACCCTGTAACCAAAATGTCGGTTTAACTTTCTTCGAGCCGTAACACACATGACCGTGTGTATAAACTTTATTTTTACGCAATTAAAAGAAATCACCGAAGATCACTTTCGTGTCCCCGCATATGTTTCGCTTTGATTTTACGCGCGCAATTGTTAATCGTTGCTTTAAAGCTGCTGAATATATGTATATATATTCACTGTTCCAATTACCCGTTCTAACTAGCTCGCCAGGATGCTCGCTGACGAAGTCGCCCAGAGTCCTCTCGGCGAGGATGTCGCTGGTCATCTTGGTGTAGGCATCGGTCAACGGAGAGACGCCAGACTCCGGCGAGGCGGCCGCGCCAGGAGCCGAGGCTCCTGTCAACTGCATCCTGCTGCTCGCGCTGCTGCCGCTCTCGCTGGTACCGCTCGACGTGCCGCCGCCACCACCACCACCAGCGGACTCGTTGCTGGACGTTCTCACCGAGCCAGCGCCGCTGCTTCCGGCTACCGTGCTTCCGCTGCCACCGCCGTTGCAACGGCCGAATATATCCATAGGCAGTCAAAACACCGGATGAAACATCCTTCCATTCGGTTTTTTACCCGTTGAATCTGTAGAATCTCGCCAACATTTTTTTCAAGATCGCACTTTGGCTTCTCTCTCAGGAAATCAGACTCGGAATCGGCCTGCGATCAATCTCCGCGCGAGAATACAGATTCTTTTTCCGGATTGTTATTCCGATTATATTCCCAATTGTTTTTTTTTTCCGGACTTCTATATTCGAGATTACTTCGTTTTAATTCTATAATGACTCTTCTTTCTATTATATCGGCGTGATATAATCTCAAAACTTTTGACTTAAAGTTTTTCCTCGACTTCTTTTTTTTTTTTTTTTTTTTATTGAATAATGTATTATTATCATATGAATTCGGGAAGCGTGCTTTTTATTCTTCTTTCGATCTTAACGTTCTTAATAAATAGATTGTTATTTTTGTTCGACATAATCGTTGTGTGTGGAAGAGAAATTTTTCCGACGAAGACGCGGGCCGAAACACAGTTTTGAGATTTTCTCTTCTAAAATTTTTTATCTTCTAACGTTCGGCTCTACATCACAAGTACCTGGAATTTAAACGAAACAATCTAACGTTAATATTATTATATCTCATCTAATTAAATATATTTTTTTGTATTGTTTGTTTTTGTGTATTAAATTACAAAATAATTTGTTCTTGCTATAAATTTATTCACGCGTTTGATGCTATAAGAACACGCAGATTAAAACCTCGAGTGTTTGCTTGGCGGTTTATTATTTCTCGTATCACACGCGACGGCCGTCGTCGTTCTCGCGGCCCGTCGCTGATCAGCAGCCGCGCAGCAATCGACGTTTTGTAACTATTCTTAATCCGTTAAACAAAATCTTTTGCGCGCGCCGTCATTTCGCGCACAATTTCGCGAAAATCTTTAACCGAACCGCCATCAACATTCGCATCGACATGACACCTTCGCAAACGGAAAACAGTCGCGAAAAAGTGGGCGGGGGGGTGGCGTTGAACGGCTGATAACGCGCGAAGAGAAACGAAAGGGGGTGAAAACGGGGTTGACACAGACAGGAACGACTCGCACACTTTTCACGCGGCTGGCTCGTGACGTCACCGTTCATTCAGTAATTTTTGCGCACGTCACCGGGGCTGACACGCTGGATCCAGGTGGTTCCAGGAGGGGCAGACCGGCACCGGTGGTGGGGACGGAAAAAATAGGGGAAAAAGAACGCCCGCCGGTAGGCACCCCCCCACACGAATACCCAACCCCTACGCACGTACGACCGCGTGTCAAACTGCACGTGGCTACGTTTACCACGTTGCGTCCTGTCAATGACGGGTCTTTGCGATTCGAAAATATCTCAAGCCGGATAATATACAATTTTTGTAACAAGACATAAGGAGATAATTTGTATTTCTCGAAAACCCCGAACGGTAAGCGTAAAGTGAATTGTGCGACGTGAGCGCGACAACAGAGATCGTTTGTTTTTATCTTTTTACGTCAGTCGCCACGCTCTTGACGAGCTGTGAATAAAATGATTAGAATAATTGTGCTAATCCTTGTAGAATGGTTAGAATAATTGCGCTAATTACATATAAATCATACAAAGCAAGTGATCGCTTTGACAAATCTGCGGAACTGCGACCGACATTTTTTAAAATCTTTTAGTTGCGTTCTGTTTAACAAATAAAATATTGCGATGTGTGTGAAAAACCGACGACGTATGTGTGTAAGATTGTTTTTCTCTAAAGAAAACATTAAACAAATTCGAAGAAAGTTTGTGGAAAAATAATGCTGAATATGTGCGAACAAAAACGAACTAACATTGCGCATTGATTTTCTTACGATTCTGTGAGAATCGCGCAGCGACGGCTCAAGATCCTTGCTTTGACTACGCATTCAAATCTCTTACGAAACTCGCTCCGCTCGCACCGTCTTTCGACAAAATTTAACAATATTTTTGTCACATAATTGTTAATTGATTCTTACTCGGTTTATTTATTTTTGAACAAACGAACGATCTGTATTTGAACGTTTTCAAATCGACGAATTTCAAAACGCATCAAGAAATTTCCTGGAAAAATCTTTATCAGAATGAATCAACAAAATAATAGCAATTGTAATATAAAATAATTAAACTGTTGCATTTATATATACACATATAATTTATAATAACAACGTTTGATCTATTAAAAAGCACTACTAGTTGAGACTGATGCTGAGAAATGTTTCTAAAAACTCTTGCTTTCGGCTATTCGAAAATAATCGCGTCGATGAAAGAAAGAATTTCCTTTTCCAAAATTTTCACTTACTTTGGCGACTCTTATGTATCTTTTATCCGTGTATCCGAGCTACGCGTACATAAATCGTCTATCACGTTTTACACGATATATATCACCTTCGTCGTCGGACACTAAACTCTCGCATAATCACTTCGACGTGCAAACGCAGTTCCATCGAGAACGGGAACAAATGTTCGCCAGGTTCTCCTCCTCAAACACTTCACTTAAAACAAGCTATCAATAGCCGGAGATGATCTTGTGTCTCTCTGCCCGAAACGCGTCTCCCCCTCAAGATCGCTTGACAGAGCCCGAAGGATTGTCTGACGACGACGGTCCCCCCTTGGGCGATCCCGGAGGGACCCCTCGGCGGTTCGTTAGCGGCACCTCCGAATCATCTTCGTCCCCCGCGAGTAACACGAAAGTGGCAGTTCCTGCCACGGTATAGCGGCGCAACGTTTAGTTTCGAGAGTGTATTTCGGAGTATCCGTTGGGGGTCACTAACTATAATTTCGGCGGTTCGTGTGAGGCAACAGCCGTTGACGCACTGGTCCATGCCAACACACGCAGCATCCCTTTCCCCTTTCCTGGTTCCTCCTCTCATACCCCTCTGCCACCCCACTCCTTCCACCAACCTTCCTTCCCTATTCTAGCTGTCTCTATCTCTTTCTCCGGCTCCCTCCCACGTTTCTCTTCCTCGTTCTCTCTCTCTCTCTCTCTCTCTCTTTCCGTCCCTCATTCCGCTTCGGCGTAAACCTCTTTCTCTCACGCGCAAGCCGCTCTTTATCGCTTTATCTCCCACCGGACTCGACCTCTCCCTGTCGCGGCGTCGACTCTCTCTTTCTCCCGGGGCGATCTCGCTCTATCGCACGCTCTCTTTCCCCTCGACCCTTTTGCGGTATAGCTCGCGTGCTGGACATCAGTGGGAGAGCCGGGAGAGCGCCTTCGATCGATCTATCGAATCCCGATTTGATCGGTTTTCTCCGTTAACGCGCGGCCTATACGCGCGTGCGCGCGTGTACACTTTTTTTTTTCACGACTTTCACGTGCGTGTAGCTTGCGCGCGATCTGTGCGTTGCAACACCTCGATACCTCCAATTAGTCTCACCGAGGTTAAACTTTCCGCGGAATTAATCGTGTCAAAGCCAATGTTGAATTTGCGCGGCGCACAGCGGAATTTCCGGCAACAACCGATATATCGGCATTTTGTAAAAGTTTGCGGAAAAATATCATTCGCGCAATTTCAACAAATATCACACAATGCGCTCGCGACCGATCGCTCCTTCCCTCTCCTAATTGAGATCTACGTTTTTTTTTCCCTCGAAATGTGCATCGTTGTTTCATATGCATTCGGAACACTCGTATATATCGATATCTCGTACAATGAAGCTTCACTTTCGAAAATCAAACAGAGGTACCGGCGCATCCTCGCAGTTGCACTGTTTGTACGAATGTGCAAACAATGGAACTACCCATTTCCTGCGCGAATATATCCTGACGATATCCAACCGGTCGCGGACCTGCCAGCAGGCAAATACTCGAGGTTCTCTACAGATATGTGCGGATCCGCTTGTACAAAATCAACAAATTCAGGAACAATTTTTATATTAGTTTGACGTGCACACATCAAAGTACAATCTTAATATCCGTTTTTTTTTTTTTCGTATTTTTTTTTCGAGAAAAAAATATACAAGTTTTTTCTTCTGTTTTAAACTTTCGGAAGGATATCGCGGCTTGCGTTGTCGGAGTTCTCTTTGCCTAAGTTCTATGCGCCTAATTTCGTTGTTGTCTGTAAATTTCTGTGATATATGAAAATTTTTAAACAAACTCAAACTCCGCCACACACATTCGCAAAAACGATTGAAAAAAACAAATACTTTTTGCCGAGTGTTCTTTTTTTTTTTTGCGGGAAAAAAGAGAAAACGATTTGGCGGCAACAACAATCGGCGTGATAATCTTCGACCCGGCGTTCGCCGCGTGTGTGACGTTTAACAGTGTGACGTGGCTCACGCGGAAACAGAACGAAACAAAACGGGTCCGTTCGCGCGCTGCAGAAGTATACACCGGGTGTATTCAGCGGCGAACGATCGCCGACGAGACGGTGACAAACAGCGATACCGCTGGAAACGTGGAAACTGGACGGCCGCCGTCGTATTGACAAACGACCTAACGCCCGTGTGGACCGTTGCGTTCGACGAGATTCGAATTATCTCTGTTGGAGCTTGTCAATGCAAATGCCATACCTACATTCAATTACTGCTCGTCACGCTCCGATCAACTGCCGGGCACGGCAAACCAGGTACCTCCGCTATTCCACGAACATCGGTTTCTTTGCCCGCGCGCACTCGAGATAACCGCGAATCTGCTTCTCTCCGACCGAGAAGCCGAACCCGCAGAAGGATTTATCACATTTTCACGTTAATGAGAACCTTACGACAACGTGTGCGCGCATTCGCGTGTATAAAAGACAATGTTTTTTTTTTTAAATAATCCTTTCCACATAATTCTCTTATTTTTTACGTGTGTTTATTTAAAATAATATTTAATTAACTGATTGTTTATAAAGAAAAGATAAAGTTTTGCAACATAGATAGAGAGTATAAAACATTTCAACGAATTTAATGAAAATGATATTACGTTTGCAAAAGAGAAAGGGAAAGACAGAGAGAAATATGTGGGAATGTATGTGTGTGTATGCTTCATTATTTTACTGCTATAGTAAAGAGATAATCAATCGTCCTCTGTGAGCTTCTATTCATAGATATACAACTGTGTGTCGTGTTGTGTAGATGCATACAATCCATATACATATATAGCGACGCATTGAAGGACGTTAATTGATGAGCCGCGCTACCGATATATAATTGTTACGTACGAGTTACGTACTGTCTCATGTTCAGAAAATAAAATATGAACGTTCTCTATTTGCTTATATACGTACCATTTATTAGGTATCTCGCGTTCGCGAGATTCAACACGATGACAAAATTAACCGAATGAGAATTTATTGTACAATTGCGCAATGTGATACTTATGTGAAAGTAGAATTTTTTAATATATAATTTTCAATTTTACAGTAAATAGAGAGTAATTCTCTTTACACACAGACACACACACACACACACACAAACGCGGAGTCGCATATTGAAATACACGTTCCCGTATAAAACTTTTGCTAATATTTTATTGAAGAAATATACAACAAGTTTCGAAAACAACTGAATACTCACATTTTGTGTGCATTTCGAAATGAGAAATCTGCTTTCCTCGTAAATCGAATACGTTCTCTCGGCGCTGTGCCACGAGTTATGATCGATCGAAAAAACCATCGTTCACCGCAGATCCTGAGTAGTCAATTTCGGCACGACACTCTTCGTTCTTGGATGAATTTCGTGCTCTGAAACCGTCCCACCAACACGTGGGACAACCCCATCAAAGCTCGATATGGGGTTTTACATAGATAGACCACAATCAATCGATGACACTCATCCACGCCGAATCTTCAAATTCGGACACAAACACGTGGTAGTGAAAACGGAGTGATTATCGCGGAGGAGAAACATAGCGAGCAATTATTTCAGATCGATCAAACAAGTTGTACGTAACAAATTATATACAGAGACATAGTCAGTTGTCAGTTATGTTTCACTTTGAGCACAACAAGAAAAAAACGGCAAGTTTTTTAGTAATCGAAAATGGATCACCAACTAAAATCTAATGCACCACACGTGTTGGGAATACGCTGAGAAGGGATCACGCTCTCATGTTCGCCGATCTGTGACAAGAACCAACTGCACTAGTCGGAGATCTAAAGCCATCGTCGATCGATGGGGATTCAATAAGCGCCTATAATCGCACGCAGATATCGCGGATCGTCAATAAAAATCGCCGTGATAAACACCAGATCTCCCGATTCCAAACGCGCGCGAGCATGTGTCACGGTGATCGACCAATAACATCCCGTTGTTCAATGACCGCCCACCCAAAAAAAGCTCGTGCCATACCATACGAGCGATATTGGCGCGCGTGGCCCGGCACGAAAACCGGTTCGTCGGTACGCTCGATTGGATAACAATACACGAAGAACGACGACCGCTAGCAGAAGCAGCAACAACAGCAGCAGCAGCACCAGCAACCGCGTGAATACTACGTCGTCCCCCCCTTCCCGACACCCCTCCGCGTTCATCCTACCCCTTTCCCACCCACGCACCGCGTCCGCCCCGAATGTTCTCCCGTCTCGTTTCCACCGTCGGTCTCTTCTCCTTGCTATCCACGAAACACCCCACTGGCACCCGAATTCTCTCCCCACCTCGACTTCCCCTCTTCGTCCCCTCTCGCGAATGGCCGTCCCTACCACGTGCTGCGGCCACCCCTACGGTGCCAGCGAGGGGGGTCGCGCTGCGGGTAGGGGGCACCCACGAACGAACATGTGTAACGCGCAGCCTTGATTACACGCGGGCTTGTAAAAATTATTATTATGGCCGCGCGTTCCACGCCGCGCCGCACCGGCTTGCACGGCGGGGGCGCGCAACCGGACGGCTGATTTTCCGCGCCTCCGTTACCGTTTCGCTTTCCTTTTATCGCGACCCTCAAAGAGACCCGAGTTTTGAGCACACCGAAGCGTACACCGTCGTCTTTTTATCTATAATTGAATTTAAAGATGTAGAAAACTCGTTTAAAAAAAAAAAAACTAATTTTTTCTCTAAAGTTTCTCAATTTATTGCTTTGGTTTGATTAGATACACACATCCAATGCTGACAGTTCTCGTAATTAAATTCCAAAAACTCACCAAGTTCACGTGACAAACTTAAATATTAAATGTGAAATGACAAAATTTAAGAAACAAATCTTGTTTATGTTACATAATTTATATACACATAATTAAAAATACGAGTATGCTTGTGTGATGTAAAAAACCATCAAATTGAGTGATGAAATTGCAGCGTTGATTGAAAGCTTGGTGAACTCGAGCTGTCCAATAAGCACACACAACGTATTTCGCATCGATTCCTGGTCATTGAATGGAACGAAAAAATCATTGGCATAGCATTCCGTGCCAGCGCATCAGAGCGATAACCTTTGCCGTACAACAAAGCGTATTAGACGTGTAGGTGCCTATGATTAGTCAACTCGATGATGTACATTGCAAATATAATATTTATATTTTGCTCTTTGATTAAAATTAAAATTATGATTCAAAACAAACATCTTTTCAAAAAATAATTTTTTTTTTGATAACAACAGAAAAACGTTTTCAAAAAGTTTATGACTAAAAAATTACTTTTGATACATTATTAAATATTACATATTTGATATATCGATTTACAATATTTACAAATCTCTTGAAGTGGTAACTCACACGTGTAATAAAGAAAATATTTCTTGACATGTGTTATATACCTGATACGCGAGTCCGGTTTGCCGACGGATACAAGCCGGTTTCCCTGGTTTCTGGTCGAAGTGGGGCTAACCGCAGAATCGGAGGCAAGATGGCAAAAGTAAGTCGAGAGTCGAGGGGCGGTGCTGCGGCCTGACCAGCCCACTGGCGGTATCCACGTTCTCCTCTTCCCTAGTAGGAGCTAAGATCTCTTGGAGAACTCCCATTCTAGAAGACACTAGACAGAGCTTTTACTCGGTCATAAAGTATATCCGCTCCGTTATGCTATATATTTTACATTTTTTTTTTTACAAAAGATATAAAATCTTAGAAAAGAAAAAATATGAAAAATAATAAAAATATCTTATAAAACGCAAAACCGTACTGTAAAAAAATTTCCTTACAAAAAGTTTTTAAACAACAAATGTTTAAAAGAGATGTTTTGTAATTTACAATATAAACTTGTTCTCGCTAATGGTCAAAGAAATAATTTTTGCAGCGAATAAAAAAGACTTGCAATCATTGAAAGACAGTAGCAACTTGAATATCAAGGAAGTCATAGGAAGCACACTGGAGAAAGTCATTGACTTCCAGATTGTGGGATCGAACAAAATCCAAAAATCCTTTGGAACACTCCGTAAAAGGCTAGAATAAACATTTCCTGAATGGTTAGTAGCTGCGTAGTGTGAGAGCGAGGGGGTGGGCAAAGGGGGTTTGCGGTTTCGGCGGGGACGGTTGCAGACTCCCGAAGAGCAAGCGAGAAAACCGTAGAAGTGGATGGTGAACGCGTGATAGAAGAAGACGGCTTCTGGAACAACTAAAAGTAGTTACTAAAAGCTAGACGGAGCGGAGAGAAGAGGGAAAACGAGGTTGTTCTTCGTCGAAACAAATACGTAATTCTTTACAGACGTGAGCGCGATATTGCAGAGCGTTTAATGAACAAAACTTTAAAACAAAAAGTTACATAAACAAAAGAAATTTAGATGAATTTAAAGACAACTATGACAAGAACCGTAATTCTTACTAATGGCAAATATTTAATTTCGTAATCTACATAATAAATAATTATATAACAATTATCTGTCATGTATATATACGTTTTTTATTATATTGATATATACATGTACATGATAAATATTTTATCAAGATTTTTTTATTGCATATTATCTTTATCTCGTTAACTTCATAGCATTTGTGAATGAATAATACAATATTATGTTTAATATTTGATTAAGTGTAAATAATATTATTTTTATTCGATTTTTTTTTCATATTTGATGCAAATAACCGCTCCTTTTACATTCGGATGTACTCTCGGCACGAAAACCCGGAAAATGACGCTTTCGTTCAAAGCCGAGCACAGAGATGGCGGCACAGAAGCACTTTTCCGCCCGTTCTCGATGCGGGTTACGAACACTCGTACAAGTCCGCATTCGACACGCGCCATTATGGGAAGAGGAGGTAGTCGTACAGCTTTAATAAACAGGTAGGCCACGTAATCCGCCGGGTTCGTACAAGTATACACGATGGAAAATGAACTAATTAGCTGACGGTGATACCTTGCCATCAAATCAGTCAACCTGTGTTATCAATACGTTAGAGCAAATCCGAATATGTACATGTGAAATATAAAGACACAGTAAAAATATTAGATTATTTTTTCATTATAAAAAACAACATCTTATTTTTTTTAATCAGCGTTTCTATACTGTAGCTTTTGGTTATATTTGCGAATCAATTCGAGATTAACAAATACTTGTGCGTAGCTATTGTGATGTTAAACTTTTTGATTTTTTTTTATACCTACACAAAGACAGACTTTCGAAGAGAATGCTTTTGTGAATACAGAGAAGTCTTGTATAAACGGGACTGTGATTTGATAAATTCTGAATGTTACTTCCGTAAGAAAACCGGAAATGCAAGCGTATATTTATGTTGATTTTACAATGTTCTGCGAGTTTATGACGCCCGAATAATCATAACAGATTATCTAGACTATCAATAGCCAAACCACACACACATACACACACACACACGCACACACATCCAAAATCAAAACGATAGCGAAAGGTTAACTCCTCCGCGGATTACCGGCTGGGGTGCGCATCCGGCGGTCAGGTACACCCCAAAACCTCAACAATCCGACCAAGAGTATATCCGATGCAATCTGGGCCGAGCCAATGGTCCCGCTTTAACGTTACCCGTATACGTACGACTTTGTCGTTCGGCCCTAGCACGCGTGTAACAGCGCGAGCGACAAACCCGTGCGACTACCGTGCGTGGAGAAAGAGAGAACGATTAACAGGGACTCGTGTCAGACAGGGTAACCGAAAGAGAGAAACGCGAAAGGGCGCGAGGAAAAGAGAGGGAAAGAGAAAGAGAGAAAGAGAGAGAGAGAGAGAGTGACAAGGCAAGGGAGAGCGTCCAGTGTTTTGTTCGCGCGCGATGGACGCGTCGCCATAGCGACCGGCGGTTGTTTATTATTGCGTCCAGCGGTCGTAGGGTGGTGCAGGGCGGTTTACGGGAGGATAGGGAACGGGGGCTAGCAGGGGGGAAGAGGAGGAGGAAGGATGAAGAGCGGTGGGCGGCGGGGGACTAACAGGGGGGGAGTCAAAAGGGTTAGGCAACGCTGTAGAGGGAATCGAAGGGCGGAAGGACGCGAAAGAGAAACGGGGGAGTGAGAAAGAGAGAGGTGCGGGAGAGAGGGAAACGCTGGTGTGCAACGAGGGAGTGGCGGCCGACCACACGAGGCCGAAAAACACACTCTCCACCGAACCTACCCCTTTCTGCACCCTCCGCCCGCTGCCGCCTCCTCCCGGTGGTAATGAGAGTTCGATAAAGCGCCGTTACCAGTGTGTGACGTCAGGCGAGTTCTCTCTCTCTCTCTCTCTCTTTCCCTTCGCCATCGCGCCGACCCTCCTTTTCTCTCTCTTTCAATCTCTTCATCTCTCTTTCGTTCTCATTTATCTTCTCTCCTTGTCGTCCGCTAGAGCTTTTATTGCTCGTTACTTTTTTTCAACCGCCGTTAGCGGCAAAGTTGCGCGATGATAGAAAACGAAGGCGCGGAAACTTCATGTCCGTGTTTTCTACGACGATAAAAACGTCCCGGCAGATCGACGGGTTTCATATTTTTCGAGAGAGAGTAGAGGAGCATAATTTGCCACCGTATCCGCTGGCGGAAGAAGCTCGCGCGTGATGGCGCTCGGTAATAACAGCCCCTAATTGCGGATCGCGCGGTGGCTGGTATCCCGTGCGAACTCGCGTTTTGTGCGATGTATGTACCACCCGGCTATCGAAAGCGTCCAAGCTTTCAGTTTTAATAAACTGATATTGTGCTGCTAATAACAATTTCAAAATGTGAAATAATATATCTAAAATATAAAAACATCATAAAAAAAAAAATAGTTGCAAAGAATTAAAATATTTTTTTTGATATTTTTCGTGATATTTTTGAGAATGTTTTTTTTTTTTTTTGCATGATCACCGACTTTTGAATCCCGACGAGCTCGACATATTTGATTACGAGAAGTAGGTTTTTCTGTAGGGTGGAAATTGTGGGCCGCGCTCTCTCTCTCTCATCCCGCGTTGTAACTGCGGTCGAGTCGAATCACCGAGTCGGTGAATCGATCGATCAAGCCCTAATTGATCCCGGATTCTCGACGCACCTGTTCGGATTCGCGTGACTCCACATCCTGGTACCTGGTGAATTTCGATTCCCTTTGTACGTTGTAACCGGCCTTTAAGACGTGCGCTAATTAAGAAAGGCATCCCACCATACAGCTGCTCTGGAATTGCGGCGATGCCCAAAATTAGTAACCGCCTCGGAGAAGCGACATAAGGCCGACGAATATGCAGACCGTCTAGACTAAATGCCACTAGTACTTAACCTTTACTTTTTATTATGATTCATTAATTGTTGCGTCGATAAAAAATAACGTTGCTTAATATAAAATACCACAACTGGAAGCAGTTTGAACGTTTTTTTCACAAAAAATATTATCAGATTCTTGCAACAATGTTACCATTACATTATTGCTTTTATTTTTTTTTTAGTCATTAGTCGTCAGAAGATCCGACAATCACAAAGTCGGATCATAATTATTTCTGATTCCGATTACAAAATGTTTTATTTATTATTATTATTTTTTTTTTAATATAAAAACTTTTTTTATTAGACCTTTACCTTATGCACGATGTACTTTAATATCTTAAAGTACATTGTTTTATAAGTTTTTAATTAATTTCTATGAACACGAGATCAAATTTAATTAATAAAATTTAATTAAATTAATTTGTTACATTTACATTCAATTTATTATTTTCTTTTTTTTTCATTTGCTAATATAGAAGGTACAAATTTTAACAATGAAACAGAGAAAGATTACACAGACAGAAGACACAATTCCATCAAAAAATGACAGTGAGCAGTATTTATTTTAATTCTGACTCACATGTCACACAATCCTCTGGCAGAGCTGGGTCAATTTTGATATATGTCATCAGCTACGCCAGAAAAGAGCTTTTAAGCGCGTGGCAACTGTGACGATTCGATACCGATGCGATAAGTAATTTTCGATGTGGTAGTAGATGGTTAGAACGTGCAAAGTGTCTGATACGAGAAAGGATAACGAGAAACACACGAGTTGCAGTGGTCACATATAAGTATCCACATGCGAGAAGAAAAATGCCGACGATCGGAAGCGCGCTAACGATTTTCTACAGAGGGGGGAGTCTCCGGAGATGGCCACGGAGAGACGGGATCAGCACCGGAAGTCCGGAAGCTTCCTATCAGCACCTTGGAATCTGTACCGTCAGCTCGACAACAAGCCGGCTACACGGTCCTCGACTAAATAAAGCAAGAGAAGAAAAACTGGAAGCATCGTCTTTCCGTAGAAACAATTTAGGGAGGGGGAGGGGGGGAAGGGTGAAAATGTTTGCGCTGGCTCGATACTGCGAACTAATTTGATTTTTAGTTCTTAATGAAAAGCAGCGCGCGCGTAAAATTATTGCATTAAAAATTTAATCAGCCGATCGACTCGCCATTATGTAATAATGACGAGTGAATGAGATTGGATGGTGAATCAAAATCTTGTATTAAAAACTCGTTCACTGATTTATTTCCGCTCGCGCATCAATCTGCTCTCTCGTGTGTTTTGATAATCCATTATGTTATTACAAATAATTCTCACTTTTTCACATGTAAAAACATTGTAAAATACATTCGACTAAAAACCTTTTGTCTTTTTTTCCTATATTCCCTTTACTTCTGTCCTTTTAAAAGTCTTAAAAAAAAAAAAAAAAAAAAAAAAAAAAAAACTGAGAGATATCGAATATTAAATATCATTTGATAGAATAGAAGATAATTGATGTACGAAATTCATGTCTTTGTTTTGCGTGAAATATATTGGAAGCTTTAACGACCCCAAAATCTAAGCCAGCCAGAATATCACATTCGGTAAAACGATCATTTCCGGAGCGTATACGTCAGAAAGCGAAGGAAATTTCTTCCCCATGGCACTCTGGTCAGCGAGCATCCGCTCACCTGCTCTCACCTCGTGATAATTTACTGTTTTTTTTCGGTTTGCGATTCGGCCGCCCAGCGCTAATTTACATTTACGAGCGAGATCGGCTAATTGCCGGTTAACCGGTTGGCCGAGCGCGGCGAGTACCTGGCTGCAGTTTGTTCCCTTCCGATGCGACTGTTGTTCTCCGTGAGAACGAAAGGGCGCGCGCGCAAAAGGCATGGACATTAATTACTGGCCGTTACTTTCTGACTCTCCACCTCGACGTAAACTTCCGTTTACGCCGAACGCGAAGGAAATCAATCATTTGCAATCTCATCGAACGGTTCGCGCAACTATCGAATTAATTAAAATTAATTCAACAAATATTTGAAAAAAAAATACGCTTCATAAATTTTCAATAGTATAGAATAATAAAAAGAGAAAAGTAAAAAAAATAAGTATAACAAGAATAGTAACAATAATAAGAACCGTTGTACGGTGCGGCAACTAGCAATAAAATCACGAAATGTAATACCCGATGTAATTTTTCTGATCTGAGCTTTCACGTATCTCGATATCCGTCGACGATTTTTTTTTTTTTTGTTTCTTTTTTGTTTTACACCGGATCAACCTTCAACGAGGTGTATCGTTTCCTTTTAGCTCTCTTTGTGCGCGAAAAACGGTCCTTCGTTTAACTTTAATTTCCTCCCCCGTGTTTCGTTGGAAAGCGCGCGGGGTCAGATAGGAGAAGACAAACAACCGTGTGATATGGAGCCCGTAAAGACCACCAAAACGTAAACTGTGATACAGGCGCCGCTCGGATCCGACTCGTGTCGCCGCAATGTGTTATCGTCGGTAAACGAGTCGCTCTGTCACTTGCTATTCGTCTCTAATTCTCCCCGGCCCGCGTGCGCTTTAGGAAGATGAAACTTTAATTTCGTCCGTCCGTTCGCCCCGGGGAGGGAGAGAGTCGAAAACAAAAGCAAAGGGCCAATTATCACGTCCGCGAGTGTGCGGTGTCGTGCCCGATTCATCGGCTCATTTATTTCCAGCGTTTCACCCCCCGTTACTCAGCCCCCGGCTCCGACCTCGTCGCGTTATAACCCCCCCTCTTCTGTCAGTTCGTTCGCGCTAGCTTTGGTTATGCTATCGCGCGAGCGACTGTCGCGATATCGTCCGCGATCCGATGCATTTCATTCCGCGCGCGCTCTAATGGACGTCGATATCCCTCTTCCCCGCCCCCTCCCCCCCGTTGGCCATCAACGTTGGGCGTCGGTTTTCCCTTTGATTTCGGGACTTCTCGCGCGGCCAAATTTTCATGACCGGGGAAATTTTTTCCGCGCACAAGCGGGGGGCCTTCATACAGACGCATAAACCTTAATGGGTTAAAGTCCAGTCGCGGCGTGACCGACGGCTAGACGACGACGACGGGTTCGAGGCATTAACTAAAAACCGAACCGAACGGTTCGCCAGGCACAGGCCACGATGGAACGACGCGATGGGGCGAAGAGGCGATAAAGGGGGACCGGCGGGGGAAAGGGTGAGAGATGCCGGAGGGCTGTGACAGGCATCGCGCTCTGGACCTCGTTGCAGAGAGCGCGTTGTGTACGTGTACTCAGCCCGAACACACATTGCTGAATGCTGGAAAATGCCGATCGCGCCGCGTTCATCGTCCCTCGTGGCCATCGACGATAGTCAGTAGTGTGTCTGGGTCTATCGTTTTTATGAGCGCGCAACTTTTAGTTACGTTTATCCATATAATCGAATGAATATGAAGTTTAAAAAAAAAAAAAAAAAAAAAAAAAAAGAATATAAATTTATATATCGGGATTATGCGTAAGCTGTTGTAAATCAACGGCCGTGTAACGTAGCTTGTGAAACGTTAAATATACATTGCCGAATCAGCTTGCTTGCTTTCGTACATGTTTTTTACTCAGTAAATTTCTGTGCACGGTTTGTTAGTTTCTTTCACGCGTTACGTTTCGTATTATCGGTCAGAAAGCCTTTTCTCTTTGTATTTTTAATGCGAATTTTAATGCAAAAATACAAAAAAAAACTTTCTGATCAATAGTTAGTTTATATTTCGTGTATTTAAGATAGGAAGATCGGTATCTCTTAACATTTGTTTTTTTTTTATGTTCAAAACACAGTCAAATATTTTATAAACAATAAATTTATAATCGCGAAATAATTGACGCGATGAAAATGATTAACTATTTAAAAAAACATGTATAAGTTTTTACGTGGATTTAGTTTCTTGTATAATTTATGTCTCGAAGATGTCTGTGTGTTTATGTATACACGCCTATTACTGACCTATTTTTTATGTAGATAATGTCGCCAAATAACGCTACAAAAATTCCCGCCGCAGAATAAACGATAAATTACCGGCCGGAAAACTAAATACCGACCAAGCGACGCCGACCGCATATTCGGCGCAAAAAAAAAAAAAAAAAAAAAAAAAAAAAAAAAAAAAAAAAGAGAACAGGAAACCCGCCCCAGCCCTCGCGCGATTCACTCGTATACAGCATCTGACAACGAGAGACGAAAATCATGCGCCGTCGGTGGCCAGCGTGTGTGTCGGGGTCGGGCGATCGTTGGATCCGCGGAATCCCGGTCGATCCGCTCCGGGTGGCGCGCTCGCTCACTCGTACGCTCACTCGTTCGTTCGCTCCTCTCGAGAGCCGGAAGTAGCCGTGAAAAATTTTCCCGTCGACGTGTGGTGGCCCGTGTACGAGGCCAGGACCGCGCATTTCGCGGTGTTCGGGGTGTCGGGGGTGGTTCACCAGAGAGTGTACCGCGGGTTGGGTCACGGTGGGATGAGTCCTCAACAGAGTGTTGGACGCGCGAGCGGGCGGTGGAGGCGAGGGAAAGTACGCGGCGAGGACGCGGCGAGGGGAGAAAGCGCGAGCGAAGCGGAGCGCTTCGAGCGGTGAGCGCCGAGGGGGTGAGCGCGGAAGGAACGAAGTGGCAGTGGTGGTGGCAGTGGGTGGCTGACGGTGAGGGTATTTGTTGGCGCGAGTGGCTAGCCAGTCGGATTACCACCGGGAGGGTGATTCGAGGGGGGTTCTCTCGTTGGGGTGGCCGCGTTCGGTTGGGATGAGGTATGGACGGCGGCACCGCGAGGCGAGGAGGCGCGCGCGCGCGCGCGCGCGCGGGTATATGGGTGGCTGGCGTGGCGCGTTGTGTGGTGTGGTGTGGGTCCGCGCGCGACCGACACACACAGTGGCACTCGACGAAAAATGTAGCCAGAGAGCGACCGCCGCTGGAAAATTTACACGCATCACGAGGGCGAAGCTGAATGGCAAGGGTTAAAAGAGCATCGCTAATGGCTACCGCGTCGGTTATTTTGTGGATTTTTATAATACGACTGGGGGGGTCGGGCTACACGTCCTATCTCTCTCTCTCTCCCTCTCTCTCTCTCTCTGTCCTCTTTCTCTCTCTTTCTCTCCTTTCGTCTCTACTTTTCTCTCCTTTCTCTCGACGCGAGTCACCATCGGTTTTTCCGAAGCGGTGAATTTTCTTTCGCGAAACAATCTCTCTCCCCGCTCTCTCTCCCTTTTCCTTCTTCTCTCTTTGTCTCGTTTTCTCTATTTCCTCTCTCGGTGTTTCGCGTCGCATTTGAAATTTTACAGCTGAAATCGCGCGCGGAATTAATAATTCTCTATTAAACTCTGTAATTCGATCGATCGTCCCGCGCGATAGATTTATAATTACGGAGCGGAGCTCGTGAAAAGATAATTTTTTTTTTAATCAGTGATCGCATATCGTTTGTCCAATGTATGTACCTATCGTTATTATCGCTCCACTCGGCCGCAAAGTTTATCGATAGAGTTAGAGGCTTCAAAACCAGATTTTTATCGCGACCGATTTTAAATTGCGCGGCTGTTTAATCGAACTTCACTCGGTGCTCAATTTCTCAATAATCGAAACAAGCGCTGCGTTTACAGAGTGCGCACACGAATACAATCGAATTTCTCTCTCTTTTTTTTCCCCCCGGATGTTGGAATTTCTGGACTTCGTACGGAATGAAATATTTCAAAAGGAAGCCGGCCGCTTGACTTCCCCCTCGCGTATCCTTGCGGAAGCGCCGGTAATATACATCGCCGCACTATCTCTCGCGTACGTAGAGAGAGAGAGAGAGAGAGAGAGCCCCGGATTATTATTTCTTCCTGGCAACAAGTTGGACGCTGAAGTTGAAGCCGCTCACGCAAAATTACCAGCCGACAAAACTAATTGCCACTACGTGACATGATTAGAGGTAATGCGTTTCAACGAACGTGTTTCCGGCGTTAAAATACCGGTGTTTATTTATTCGAGCGAGCAATCGAACAAAAAATAATCGCTGATTTACCCTACCGTGAAAGTACTTGAACGATATATTTATGCAATATTTCGACGAGCGATAAACAACGGCCTCGAAACTCGCTCGGCATCGAACTGTGTGTGTTTGAGCGCGCAAAAGGAAAATAATTTTACCCTATCAAACCTCCGTCTCTCTGACTGAGAGCACCGCTTAGCGGCGGCTCCGATTTCGCCACTTCAAATGCACTAGATGCAAAGAGGGCGCGTATGCGCGCGTACGTGCCGAATAATTTTCAGCGTATCGAAACTCTCGTTGAGAGCACGCTCAGCGGCAAACCGGATTTCACCGCTTTTTGCGCATTTATCGGGAGATATATAAGGTTTGCTCGGACGAGCGCAATCGTTGGTGAGATGATGATTCTCGCTGCGCGTATCTATCTCTCGCTGAGCGAGATATCGTCCACGACGTAACGCTAACCCAGTGAAATAGATAGCCGTTTTCTGACTGGATACCGGCGGCGCGGCGGCCGGTAGAGAAAACCGGCGCGGAGAGATAGAGCGTAAAGAGAAGAGAAAGGGAGATGATGAGAGAGAGAGAGAGAGAGAGAGAGAGAGAGAGAGAGAGAGCGCGAACGCGAGCGAGAAAACGTGAGAGAACATGAAGTCCGGCGCGATAGAGTGCGTGGATCCGCATACGGTTGAAGCATACACCCTGACCGAATCCCCGTCCATATATCGCGAGGCTAACAAACCGACCGAATCTCGACAGAACGGATGGGTAGGCCGCGTTTTCGCCACTACGCCGCGGCATCGATGAGAGAGCGAGAGACACGTTGCGTTCACGTTGCGTGGGATGTTTGGGCGTGAGTGCGTGTATGCGTGCGTGCGTGAGTGCGTGCGTGCGTGCGTGCGTATATATGTACGCGAACGCTACGGTTTCTCGTAACGCGCGCGGCACACCGGTTACGAGTAACGAAAGCTTCATCCCGCAAAGAGCGATAGAGAGAAATATAAAGAGTGCGAGAGAGTCGAGAGGCTGCGAGAGAGAGAGAGAGAGACAGAGAAAGAGAGAAAGAACAGAGAGAGAGAGAAAAGTGAGAAAGAAAGAGAGGAGAGAGAAACCGCGCGATACTGGCAGTGCAGCTCGGCACTCCGCAAATTTTCAACTGCCACCCACTCGACCACCGCCCACTCACCCCCGGTCTCATCCTCCGGCTCTCACTTCCTCTCCCCCCTCCCCCTTCCCACCCTCTTCATCCTTCCCCCGCGTCCGCCGACCCCCGACCCTTCTCTCTATTCGAGCTCGTTTTTGCCGCGTCCACCGCCAGATCAATGGGGTTGCTAACACGGGTAGGTATATATGTCCGCGTCCCCACCGGTCAGTTCAGTTAACCCCCCCCCCTCCCTCGCGCTACTCCCTGGACCCTTCTTCCACTCCGCGAGTCCGTTCGACCCCTCGGCAGTATCCCCTTCCTCCCCTTGAGCACCCTCACAATGCGACTCTCTCTCTGTACAGCGTGATTATAAAGTTCTCCGCAGCTGATGCTGATGGACCAATGAATGAATCAAATGTTGCTTGACCTGTGAGGGCTAACGGGAATAACGGGGGTTGGTAAATTTTCGAATAGAAGAGATGACGGTATTTAAATACATAAAACTTTTGCACACATCTCACATAGAGTCCGAGAACAAAAGATTCTTATGTACGTTAATTAAAATTATGTAAACATTTGTGTGGCTGTAAGACATTTAATTACAATTTAAATTGAAAAAATCAAAACTACGTTATTTAAGATTTAACGACTTCGACGCTCCGACGTGTTCCGCATCTTATTAGCCCCCTGTGTGAGAAACCATATATTTTCTCGACTAATTATTTTTTTTAATTTCGATCGGTCTGTGTATAATAATTTACCTACCTATATATTTGTATAAAATATATTATAAATTGTTTTCATCAAAGTTGTGGTTTTTTCGCCAATCTGTACGCGAGCGAGTCGCGACTTACAAACTGCACGCGAGTCGGGCAAGAGGATCGATCGATAATTCTATTTCGGTTACGGACAATTACGACTGATTCGACCGCTAATCAACGGCACGGCGGGTGGTTTTCTACCCGATAAACTGACAAATATCCTCGAAACGATCTGAAAATGTTATATGGATCGCTGTGCGCGTCCGTTTCCTCGCAACATTCTGCTTATACCAGAAAGCGCAATCCTAGAAATAGTGAATTATATTTGATATTGATTATATGCGTAATTATGGCTCATAAGAAATTACGACGCAACATTAATTAATCATCGAATCTGTATTGCATAAGTCTGAAAACAAATGTGACTACAAAAATTGCCGCTCTGCAATTCATTCCGCAATTGTTCGTTTTTTTTAGAAAGACGAGTCAAATATATAAGTATTCTTGACAATTATTATATAATTAATAATTACGACAATTAATCAAAAAAATGCGTACGATCGCTTTCAAATGCCCCGAAAAGGATTATTACCTTACTTTCTTCATCTTTTTCTCTCTCTCTCTCTTTCTCTCTCTTGAGAGAGAGTGGCTTATTAAATTCAGGAAACTTAAACACCACCTGTTGAAGGTCTTCGGCCGCCGCGGTGTCGTGCCGAAAACGCTCGAGAGTCCGTCTCGACGTTGCATGTTAGAAACATTTTTCAACTGAAAAATCGCCGAACGATTTTATTCGCGGCGTGAAATCGCGACCGAGAGAGTGCCGCCGATTTGGACGACGGCCAGCCACTTGGAAAGCACTCGCGGACGGCCGCTCTGCGCGAGTAAAAATACCTCGTGTGGCTTCTTCTCTCTTAATTTCTTTTTTTTTTTTTTTTTTTTTTTTTTTTTTTTTTATTCACTTCGCATGTTCGCCATAGTAGTCGGCGGCCATCATCGGTGTCGGGCGTGCGATCGTCGGTCCAATCGGCGTTCCGATTCAACGGCTCGTAAAACAATACGCGACTGATTACTCNGCGGCGTGAAATCGCGACCGAGAGAGTGCCGCCGATTTGGACGACGGCCAGCCACTTGGAAAGCACTCGCGGACGGCCGCTCTGCGCGAGTAAAATTACCTCGTGTGGCTTTTTCACTCTTCATTTGTTTTTTTTTTTTTTTTTTTTTTTTTTTTTTTTCACCTCTCTCCGCGCGGCCGCCAAATTAGTCGGCGGCCATCATCGGTGTCGGGCGTGCGATCGTCGGTCCAATCGGCGTTCCGATTCAACGGCTCGTAAAACAATACGCGACTGATTACTCGATAACTTTCACGTGGCCGCGGGGGAGGGACGCGAGAAGGGAGGGAAAATGATGCAGTTGCAACGGTACCAGGCGAGTACGGCTTTTGCGATTCATACGCAATGGAATTACTGGTTTACGCGCCGCTGCTGCCGCGTACGCAAATGCCGATATATTACATTGCAAACGCAAATTGCGAAAAAAACCGCGCAGATTCTTAAAAGTTTTTCTCGCAAAGGGGTAATTAATTTTTGAAAAAATAGTATTTGGTTTCGCGCGCAGTTTATATTGCAAAATTTATATAGTTGAGAAAATTTTGTAACAAAAATATAAAGAAAATAACGCGACAGTAGTAAAACTTGAAAGAGAACATACACGGACGCGTATAAAATAACAACAACACAAAGAAAACTAGCAATAAAGTGCGTCACGCGATAACAGTTATATTCGCACAGAGAGAAAAATATTTCATCTGACTTACATTCGTGATATTTAAGCGCGGTGTTGCCTTCGGATTACCAGCCACGCGACCAATTTTTTTGTTTTCTTTTTTTTCCACGGTAGTCCGACCGGGGATTGAAAAATCAAGGGGGCAACATAGAGACTCGGACGTGTGCTTCGGTTGACCGATCAGCAACGTCCGAAGAAGAGCGCTTTCGACAGCGTATGAAATCGCTGTAACGCAACGGGGACCGCAGCGACGGGGACCGGCTACTTCAAAGTCTCAGCGCGGCCCGGTGCGGTCTTGCGGAACCAAAAAATACTCGAAATCCCGAAAACATCTGTCAGGTATCACTCCCTCCGGCACCGCTGTGTCCGTGTTAAATCAGGTGGAGGGATTCGCATAAAAGAGAACGACGCGCGCGCGCGCTCCTCCCCTCTCGAGCGCGCCGCAGAAGCGCATCGCCGCGGAAGCCTCTTCTTTTCTTCGTGTGCCCTCTCTTCTCTGTATCAAGAGCAAGAAACATACGAGAGCGATTCTAATTTTCTTTTGTTAATAAGTGCTTCGCTCGTACGTGAGGTATAATAAAAAAAAAGCAACGGAGTAAAAAAGACGCTTTGTATCGGACGCTCTCTATTAGAGTCTAATGCAGTCCGAAAAACTTGCGATGCGCAAGATACTATTTACAAAAAAGCGACAACGATAGGAAGCTGAGGAGTGAAAACTTTCACGTGTTTAAAAAAAAAAAAAAAAGCAAGATTCGTATCTGAAAGTATTAGAGAAGTACGTCGGCGAGAAGTGCCGGAACATTGTCCATCTTATAACCGTGAATTACGACAGGTATCTACATCACGGATAAATCCTCGTTGAAAAAAAAGTCAAACGTGTTCAAATCTGCGAGAGTTTTTCTCCCTTTTTCTCTTTCGCGTCGTTACTCTTTCTCAGTTGCGATGCGTTACTTCACGCTTCCGGTAATAGATCCTCGGAGATAATCCAATTTTTTAGAGCTCTGAAATTTATTTTCTCATTTTCTACGCGACACTCGCACACAGAACCGACACATTGAGACACTCTGTGACAGGGTCCTACTGAGATTCTTTCTCCAGAATTAAGAAAGCTATCAAAGATCTTACACGCAATAGAAAACGGTTTCATGTTTTATAAAAAATAAAAAAATAAAAAAACAGAAACAGGATTATAAGTATAGTTCCGAAACACCGTCTAAGCTGCTCAATCCGATTTTCGTTGGCATCGCGCGTTCGCGAAAAACAACAGATGGATTCTCTGACGATTTATTTCAACGAAGTTCACACTTGCAAAACACTCACCAAGCTTTTAGCCGAATCGCAAAACTCCACTCCTAACTCTTTCCTGACACAATTTTTCCTCGGGGGGGCTGCTTTTTTATTCGGTATATACGATAGTTTTTTTTTTTTTTAATCGGATACCGCGGCGAATAATTGCAGTTGATTACTGTTTACAATCGGCGCGCAACGCAAAAAACTACAAAATCAAATCTAAATTAAATCTAAAGAAATTCCCCTGCGAATAGATCGTGTTAAGCATGAAAATATCGCTCTCTTCCCGATCGCGCTTTCGTTCGATTCAACCCGAAACGCAAATCAGATTTTTCTCGCGCTTTATAATTTTTTTCAAATAACTTTGATTCTTTTTTTTTTTTTTTTATTCGAATGCAACGAAGAGATTAGCCGAATTTTTGAAACAACGACTGGGCTGAAATGTATATTATTAAATTTATCTTTGCAGAGAGTGTGCTTGCCAGCGGATGTATAATCAAATTGTGATTTGTATAGGAATATATCGTAATATACATTCATGTGAAATAAAAAAATATATTTCAATGTTTAGCCGCCAAGTTGGCACTTTCTCTGTCTTGATAACAATTCTGTCTTTTAACTTTCTAACACTTATAACTTTTCTTATATTACTTTATAAATTTTCTTATATTGTTTACACATTGTATAATATTCCATATTCTCTAACTTTGTAAAATAATATTAGTCTTTGCACAAAAAAATGTTGAAAAATTATTCAATGCCAAAAAATCGTGCGAAGCTAGTATTTCGCAGCAATACCTAGCTCTTCGGCATCATAATCAATTCTTTTATCCGCGCACGGGTACTGTAATCGATCACGCAAAAAGTCCATGTGCAGCTTGTTACATTGACTGCGGATCTATATCAGCGCAAAGTCCGCACGCGCATCTGCTTTTCTTTTTTTCTCTCTGTTCACGTTTTTTTTTTTTTTTTTCATCCCAGAGAATTCACTACGGCCGAGCGAATTGCAGCCAGAGACATATAAACCTATACGATTAACACGTCAGAAGGGACGCACAAAAGCGGTCTCGGGATACGTCATGGGAATCATTCCCTTTTTTTTTTTTTTTTTGTCGCGCGGTATGTCGAGGGGTAAGGTGGGCCCCTCCGATTATGTTTGCACACACGAACGTTTGTGGGGTACCATGATACACCCATCGTCGTTACGACGCACCGTTTCTCGTCTTAGAAAAAGCATCGTCGTTCTCGAGATGAAGAACGACGAGAGGGAGAGATGTGTTCGGTAAATGTTTACGCTTCTCTTCAGGAATCCATAGTGATCCACTTGAAATCGTTAGACGTTACAATGGGTATCTGCGATGTAATCCCACCCGATTATTTTGTCATCCACGTCACAACGCGCTCTTGTCGCTTGATCTGTGTGAAAGGAGTTTAACTCGAAACTAAATATCTTATCGATTTATATCGGATCTTTCCGAGTTGCGAAAGAAAAGTCTAATCTTCTTTGCAGTTTGTGTATAAGGATTTTGTATATACATAGAGAGAGATATAATTATTTCGGTAAATATTTGACGTTTCATTTTTTTTCCAAGAGATCATTTCTGACCCGAAAGGAAAGATGATACGGGAATGAAGAGACGAGGAGGCAAATAAAGGGGCGTCTATATATCCTCGAGAATCTGAGTTAAGTTCGTTAAAGCCACTCTTGCGCCAATCGATATTAGTGGAAACCGTGGCTGAATTATAAATCGGGTCGAGTTCTTCAGACTTCGAGTCTCCCCGAAGAGCCATGAAATATGCAACGGTCTTAGAGGGTAGTTTCGATCCGGCCCGCGGCGTGGAACGTTACAGGCGTTAAAATGGAATTAACACTCCCGCTTTGCCCAAAAGTCCCAGGCGGGAATCCACCCTAAAACTATTCGCGGCGATCGTTCGACCGGATGTCCTCTCACGTTCGGGAGGGTTGACATATCCTTCGGCCGTCTTCCTCGATTCTCCTTCGGAGAATAAACGTAATTGTCTAGAGGCTGATAAGAGTGTGATCGCGAGCTTTTTCGATTATCGGAACAGAGATTGAATCTCTTTATTGTTATCAATTTTTTTTCTTGCGTGTACTTTGTGTATTTACCCGTCGAACAGAAACTCTCTCGAATAAAATAATTTCGAAAGCAGATATCTCTCCTTCCGCTGGAAATCGCTTTAAATCCATAACCGCTAAGCCGCGTCTCATTAGTGTTTTACGTGAACGCCGGTCCGCGCCGCATTTTACGATTCTAATGATGGCCAGCTTGTTGGGCCGAAGCGCAGCTACTCTAATAAAATAAATCATGCGCGGTGGAGAGAGACCGGTGCTGCGAACAGCGCTGCCGGTTCAAATTAATCCCATTGTGCCTGGGATTTGGTCGGGGCGCCAATTAAACGGATTATTATCGTTGCTACCGTCATTACTTTTTGTAAAAACAGCCCGTTGGTTCGAACAAATCGCAGAATTTTAGATTCGTGTCCTATATTTATCCCAAAAGCGCGATCGTCGCATATCATTGTCGTAATTAAAATTTACTTTTTTTTATTTTTATACAAAATCTAAAAATTTTTATTTTTATTTCAGAGTAAATAAATTGACTAACACAATACAAAATGAGATACGCAGAAAATAGCAATAGAAAACACTACACGAGAGCGTATACGGTCTGTCTAAAAAGTTCAGAGACTGATTTCATTAAAAATAAAAAAACAAAATATATAAATTTATTTATTTTTTTATTTATTTTTTTATTTATAGTCCCCACTTTTTTCTTTTACCGATGTCACTATTGCGAACGTTCTTTCAACCGTTGTAAGCTTCTACAGTAGTCTTCCTTTAAAATAACCTCTGATCATCCCTTCGCGTCACGTTTTTGCTTAGTTATATATTTAAAGATTGTCAAGCCGCTTTTTCTTCTAATTGCATCTTTAATTTTGGGAATAAAAAGAAATCGGTTAAATCTAACGAGTACGAGGAAAGTGTTGAAACACTCTGGCGCTTGTTTACGAATCGAAAACTGGGCCACGATTGCGCCGCGGAATGCGCCGCGGTTGCGTTGTCGCGCAGCAGAAAAAATCCCGTTCAACGTAACGTTGCGAATATATCTGATTTGTGCAAAATAGACGATCGAGCACGTCTAAATGGTACTTGGCGGATGAGAGTGATATCAAGAGAAAAATTCACGACAAGCCATTTGCGTTTGAAGAAAGCATCTTGATTTTGGAATGACTTTGTCGTTCTCACTTTTGATTCAATTTCGCTCTCTCCTGTCTTCACGTTTGTTTGACAAAATTATAAATGTTAGTTGGCGTTTTTTTTAATTTTAAAACAAAAAATTTTTTGATAGCGGCGCGTTGTCCCATTACGACAATTATGATGCGCAAGCGCAACGATTATATGAAAAGATACGCGGCCGTCATTTGAATCACACCGCTACGACGACGTGAAACAAATCTTATAAGCAATAGAGTGTTAGTGCTAAAAGGTTCTCTTTCCGCAGCTAAAAAAAATAGCGTTACTTGTTTGTTTAGGAAAACCTCAATCTCGGAACTTCTTAGACAGACCGTGCATTAAGAGGATGCCGAAGCGACGGTCAAACTCCGATTCGGCCGCCGCTCGGTCGCTATGCGGTTCGGTAAGTAGCGCCTTCCAGTTGGACCGAGACAAGAATAGAGATGTGTCTCTCCGGCGGCGGTTCGGCTAAAACTACGCTATCTTATTGTCACATTTTTTTTTCTTCTCATAAGCTTTAAAATCTTTTTCCAAAACACTCAAAATATTCGTTTAATGTTTTCAGAATGGCCTGGACAAGTTTTGTTGTGATTCATAATGCCAATTTTGTAAACAAAGTGAAAAGGTTGTCTACGCGATGAACAGTTTGTAAACTTTTTTCTTGTTGATTTTTGTCCAGACCAGTTTTTAGCATATGTTTGCTTTTATTCCGGAGAAGCGTTTTTTATCCCGCCGATCAATAAATGCACGGAATAAGTTGTGCAAAAAGAAATGTTGGTGAAATCTCGGGACGGGATTCGGCATTCTCTTAAAATTTAAAGATAACAGATAAATAATGCGAAAGAACAAAAAAAGATGGGGAAACATTACAGATATATAACATAAATGTAACGGAAATCCATATTTCGTCGTTAATCGATAAATTCCCCCGTACTTGGACTCCGCCTCTAATCTAACTGGATGGCACCAAACAAGCTGCTCAGACACATCGTCCCGTCTAATTCAAGCAAACCGTTCTCTAATATCACCCATCTCCCTCATATCACCGAAATCTCGCCTCTGTCCCTGTCACGTGTGCGATCGTGTCCCTGCGAATTCTCGACTATCACAGTTGGGAGATACACGACAGGTCGTGGCGAAGATGGCTACCGGAAATTGCTGGGTGACCTTACTTAGGAGTTGGCGCTAGAACTTAAAGGGACGGAAGACCGACGAAGGGTTATCGTATCGTTCTGGCCACTCTCTCTCTCTCTCTCTCAAGAGAAAGAGAGGGCACGAACATTAATGAGGCAATACCGAGAGAGAATCTAACTCCGTTCCTATCCCGACTCGATGAGCCGTCCCCGGATTATATTGTCTTCGACCTTATTTGATTATGAGATAGCTCCTGATATCCTTATAATGCTAGTATTATATATGCACACAGTACACACACATTACATTCTACACGTTAATTCGAAAAGTATTCGCGACGTCGTGAAAAATCTGTCGTTATAAAATTACGATGTTACGGTGTTAGATCAAGTTGTGTTGGTGCTAAATCTTAACCCTCTATGGGGCCCATGTAACTTTCAAGTCACAAGCTAATATATCCACATTTTACCAAATAGTTTTAGTTTTTTTCACAAGATGATGTATACGTCTTAATTATATAATGCCTCTGAAATAACCAATAACAATATTGATGACGGTATATTTAAGAAAAAAATTCGGCCCATAGAGGGTTAAGCGCGTTTTGTTCTATTATACAAGAGGCGATTGAAAAGTATTCAAAATACCCCCCCTTCCCCCGACGCGTAAATAGCGACGGTATACGTCACATTGCTATTATCTCGTTGGCATAAGTTTTATCCCTCGGAAGAACAAATGTCAAACGTTGGTTCATTATCGCACGAAGTATTATTGTGTGTTACACAGCTCGCCCAAATATATATTCAATGATTTTTGTAAATACACAAAAGCTTACTTCAACTGTGAGCAAAAAATTTATGATTTGGATTTAATTGTCTCTCATCTTCGTTTTATTTGCCTGATATGGCGACTTCTGTTTATTTTCAAATCGGAAAAAATCGACTCGGTAGAAAAAAATATTTGAGCAAGGATAAGGATGCAGGAAATGGTTTTTATTTTGGCAAGCTATCACACAAACACACCACGCGCGATAATGAGCAAAGTGTTTGATATTTATTCTTTTGAAAGATAAAACTTGTCAACAACAACGGCAATGTGATACCATTGTCGCTATCTATGAGTTTCGGATACTTATCAATCGCCCTACAAATAACGACACAAAATGATATAAAGCAGATATATATATACTCGACGTTTTTTAACTTGACGCCATCAAATTCCTAAGTTTCATCAGTGCCACGTGATATTCCACGTCAAACTAAAATTGTTCAATTAGAATTTGTCACGTAGTGTCGATTTTCCACACATATTGTGTTTCCGGCCCTCTCTCTCTCTTTCTCTCTCTCTCTTTCGCCTTCTCTTACTGTCTTTCTCTCTCAATTACGTCTTCGTCCTGCATCCATCCCGCGAAAAGGGTCCGTAACAATGCTAACAATAAGCAAGGGGCTGCAAGTAATAATGCCTGCAGGCATCGATCATGTGGCGAGTGTGAAAGCGTGCGTGCGTGCGTGCGTACGTGCGTGCGCGTGTTTGTGTGTATGCGTGTTAGTATACAGAATTTCTCTAAAACAAGGCCTACCGTCATCTTCAAGCCGATCTGCCATTTCTCCACTAATCTTCTGTTCAGTGATTCACACATGTTGAGGTACACAAGTACGAAATTATATGTATTCACATGTACGTACACATAAATAATATTTAAAAAACACATTTTAATTGCGTGAATAAAGATATATATATATATAATTATTTTCATTAAATAAAACATTAAATAAAACATAACTAAACTTCAGATCATCTTTCAAACTTTTTAATAATTATTCAGCAATTTTAAGTGTTCTTTTTTTATTGAATTAGACACGACAGATATACGCGTTATATTATGTATCTCACACACACGTAACCATGAAATGTTAAAAAACATATTGATTGAGAGAGGATACACGCGCGTTATGTACACTTTTACAATTAAGAGATATACAACAAATATCTATGATAATAATAATAACAATAATAATGCAATTCAAATCTCAATTTGCTGAAAGCTTTCCTTTTCTTTTTTTCTTTTTTTTTTTTTTTGTTTTTCACTGACTATCTACACAAAAGCTGAGAGAAATCAGCCCAAAAAACCGGTTAAATTGAAATAAAACTCCTATGTCCATCTATCGCATATGTGCGTATGAGGCTTTACACGCTGTTCCTATTTAATGTCACTCAGAATCGCCTAGTGACATATGTTTTGTTAAATGTTAAACAACGTAAATTTAAAAGAGAACACGCAAGCCTGGAACCAACTAAAATCGTTCGCAAATTTCTACGAAATTTACGCGCGAGAGAGACTTTTTTTTCGCCCACGTATATTCAGTTTTTACTTACTTTACCGGCTACATAAAAAATGTCACAATAAAATCATAAAACCGAAGAAGAAAATGTAGCAATTTTTTCCAACTTTCAATAGTTTTTAATTATAGCGAGCAAGTTGATGCGGAACGTTGATATACACAAGCCCGCGCATTTCTTCGCATTTCTGTTGCACTCGAAGATTTTATTGCAACAAATGTGTATCCGTTTGTACACTTAAGCATATACAGCGTATACGAGGGCGCGTAGCGTTCGAGAGGGGTGCGTCCCGAACACGTGACGCCTGATTCATACACAGACTGCTACGGAATCAATTTGTAATCTTGACTCGAATTAAGGACAGCAAGAGCGCGGCAAGGGACACTAGTAGCGAACAGAGGGTGCAGGAGAGTAGAAAAAGAGAGAAAGAGACAGAGAGAGACAGAAGACAGAAACAGAAACAGACACAGAGAGAGAGAGAGAGAGAGAGAGAGAGAAGAGAGAGAGGAGAGAGAGAGAGAGAGAGAGCGACGTAGGATGCGTTTATTGGGAAGCAATTCTGGTATTCGGTCCGAGAATGCATTACGGGTATAGCGGAATCCCGACTGTCTCGTGTTGAGGGCATTATAGTCGGCTTGTAGGTTATTAGGTGTGCCGGCTAATAGGCATCGATATAGCGTATTAATGGCAGGTAACCGGACGGCGATAATGGGTATCAAAGGGAGCGAGTTATTGCAGAGCAACGCGCGCGACCCAATGGGCGCTCGCTCGCTCGCTCGCGCGCGCGCGCGCCGCGCAGCGCAGCGCCGCGCCGCGAACACCGATGGCTTTTACTTGTCGCGTTTTATGGAAAAATATGGAATAATGCCATTAGCTTGACGCAATCCGGATTCGCGCGCGTCCCTAATGCGTGTTTGCGTTTTTCGGCCATAGTGCCGAGAAACTTCCATCAGAGCCGGGCACGGGTCGTCGAATCATAAATCCATGGAAAAATCTACGACATCATCGCGTATGAATTTAAAGCTCGCTGTACAGAACAAGAGTAAAAGTGCCGTGTGAAGAAAGGCTGCAAATCTACCAACCGTCTACCAATCAGACTGGCAGTGTCGAACGTTCGAACGTATACCGTGCGGAGAAGAAGAATGTGTTAGCTCGCGCACCGCGATTTTTCCTGACTCGTCGGTTGCGCAAAAAGAAAAAAAGAGAGAGAGAGAGAGAGAGAGAGAACGCGACAGAAGCGCGCGCGCGTCCCGTATAAGATCGTACATTACTCCCCTTTGTCGCGCCGCGCCGAACTTAACGTACGAGCGCGCGCTCCTGACGAGAAGAGAGGACTCGCGAAAGAGAGTCGACGAAACAAAAGGGCGCGCAACGATGGGAAAAGCGGGTGGAGAGATGAAACGCGGGGGCAGAAAACGATCGGGGGCAACGAGAACGGAAACAAAAGCGACGCGGGGTGATACGCAGTATGGTGACGCTTCCGGCTCGCTCACCACACACAATGCACTCGCTCGTGTTAACTTCTCTGTGCCCCGTTGCTCTACGCGATATCTCTGCTCCTGCGCGCCTTCTTTCCCCCCGCATGTCTCTCTCTCCGCATTTCTCATCTCTCGCTTGTCTCTCCGTCTACGTTCTCGCCGAGAGGCATTCGTCCGAAAATGAAAATTTTATAAATTTTCGATATGTGCGATTTTAACATGTCGTACATAAGTTAACACGCTCGCACACTTGTTTTTTGTTTGAACAAACAATCGCGAGCAACAAGTTAGCGATCCACATTAAATTATCGCAATAATAATTTTTGAATAATAATTTGTAGAAAAATAGTTTCATTTTTTTTAGTTTTCGAATACGTGTGTTTAAAGTTCACTTGATTAATTTGAAGAGTTTTTTATATAGATATAAAATTATATAGTCATTTGACATACACACACGCATACATTGTGTAGGCGTGTGTGTATATGTGTAAATATATGTAATAAAAATTATTAATTATTATCTTTTTATAAAGATTCTGCTTAACAAATCTCTCTCTTGTTGTAATGACTATGTAATCTCTCTCTCTTTTTTTTTTTTTTTTTTTCGTAAAACAGAGATGTCTCTTGATGCGAGTCTTTATATCTTTGACACGGCACAAGCATACAGAACAGACGGTATTAAAATAGACGCTTTTCGTGGGCACTGACAAGGAAACGGAAGCTTACTACGCAGGGGATGTTTTAAGAAATTAGTTCTCTTGTTAATTGCAAAGTGACACAATCTTACACGGCTTGCGTTTGAAAGTTAGACTCTCGTCAAGAGAGTGGCGCTATTAATTACTTCTGTAACGACCCTCGTTGCTGCGCGACGAAACAATGCTGAAGTAACACTTAAAAAAAAGCATCCGTCTTTTCGCAACTTTGTTTCGCGACATGTGTGTCAAATGTTGTTATAAAAAATTTATGAAAATTCTCAAAATCTTTGTGCGCGCCAAGTTGAGAAAGTTAAAACATTGAAAAATAGAAAAGAGCTTAAATGTAATGTTTGTTCATAAAACTTCGCAAAACGGGAGAACAATACAATAAATATAAATACCATAAATAAATAAAACACACTGTTCGTTATATCCTATCTGAACTCGTTTGTTTTAGTAGACTTTAAAGTATTCTTATAACGTGTACGTTGACACGTTGAGTTGATATGCCGCTTCATTTGAGATAAATATAGGTGTTCTCCGAAAAGTAATAGCGTACTCATTTTTAATAACAATGAAATATAATAGAAATGTATAAATATAATAGAAATATAATATATATAATAATATATATAATATAAACTATATTATATATGTATATATGTATATATATATATGCAAGGTGTCCCACCTAACTTGAGCATCCTAAATATCTCGCTTATTTTTTATGATAGGAGGATACCGAAAAAGGCATCGAAATTATTCAGTTCGAGGAGACAAATACTGTAATAAGCACGAAATTTTCCTCAAGATTATTGTCATTCTTTAAATCTGAAAGTATATATTTTTATCATCGCGATACGATAGGCAAGGTCGAGACAAATCCAAGAAGTTCTTGGTACATATATATAATTGGAATTGTGTAAATCTTATAATGAAGTTGGAAATTTAGCACTCATCGAAGAAATTATACTTGCTCAGATATATATCGATGTTGCGAGATAATTTACTATAGAGTGCAAGATTAAAAACTTGTATAATATATTTTATACGACGGTTTCTTTCCAACTTGAATTCTTGTATATTTATTGTTACTCACCGTCACGACCTGTCAGTTGTTTGGTTATTACTTGTAAGGAATAACGTTACACCATGTATTTTTGACATCGACGAGAATTATTTCTGCATACTTCGTAAGTGTTTTTAACAGTCTTTTTTGTAACTTGCGCCTTTAGTATACAAATTTTTGTTTTTAGATTGTATTGAAAAAGACCTAAAATTAGAGCTCGAAAACGTTTTACAATTTAATAAATATCAAGCTCATGTTTACACCATTACATCTGTGTCTGCTTCAAATAGCCAATTTTCCTTGAAATTATTAAAAACTTGTTTGGTATTAAAAATTTCAAGATAACAATGTATTTTCTAAGTAAAACGCAAATGTGCCAATACTTTTTTGAGTATAAAAAAAATTTTTCTTTTTCTTTTTTTACTTGCTTTAACTACAATATTGAGAGTTGGAAAATACACCGCTTCGGTGTATAAATCATAAGACGTTAATGAACATATTTTGTATATTAATTTATCACTTCATTAAATAACCGAAATTGATGTTTAATATTCAAGTAAAAATATTTGATTGGAGCAACACCGTGATTTTCAACTGAGCAAATCGGTGAATTTTAATTTTCTGATTGAAAGTTATGTTTTGTGTGTTTTGGCATTACAAAGAAAATATACGCCAACTTTTCTATTAAATAAACGCAGAAATTATCGGTAATATATTGTTTAAGTATGTTTGTTTATTGTATATGAATCTCTCTCTCTCTCTCTCTCTCTCTGCGTTTCCACAATGTGTGTAATATCAAAATAAAACTCAAAAACCAAACTACGTATTCGAGTTGCAATTACACAAATCGTCGAACTCGCCGATGTTACAAAAATTACGGTCTGACTATTTCATTGCTATTAGTAGTAGATAAGTAAGTAATGTGTGAGACAAAACGGAAAAGAAAAATCATTTTCTCGACAATAAAAAAAAAAAAAAAATGATTCTTAGAAATCGGAAAACTTGTAGATGTAAAAAATTGCCAAATTTAAATGATTAATGAAAGTATTCGTTTTCGCGCTGATCGAATTTTAACGAGTTTCGAAAAAACCTTTCACATGTAACTCCATACAATACTATATAAGAATTAGCAAGTATCCCACGTTTGTGAGAAAAAGAACCATAAATCTTTTTTTACAAATCATTTGAAGTCCAATCTCTTCTACCAGTGCCTAAAGTGGTTTCCGCTACTAGACTTATTTGTCACCTGTCTTGTCGATGTCAAGTTCTAAGGAACTGATTTATTGCCTTCAGTCAGGACGAGAATAATTTTGTATCCTTTGTAAACTCTTTTAAAAACACTCAATGTTCTCTATATAAAAGAATTTCACAAAAGACTTTTACTATGTTCATTAGTGCTATTCTCTGTAATAACGCTACTTATAATTTACAATTTTCAGTATGAAGTGAATTTGTCAAACCGGGTGTACAATAGCGGTTTGCTACTTCGTTGCGCGTGAACTTGGCGCGAGGCACCACTGCCGTGCATCTCTTGATCCTTTTCGACGAAGAGAGAAAACACGAGTGAGAGTATTTGTGAAAAAGTGTAGCAAAAAGTGAAAGTTTTTTTTTTTTAATAAAAAAAATCTCTCTCTGTATATAACTTACGTATATTACATCACAAATTTTTTAAAGCCCGAAGCTCCCACGTGACTTGTAGCGTGGAAACGTCATTGGTTCACCGCTTGGGCAGGATGTTATTAGCCCTGGAGGTCAAGAAACGCGCGTGCAGCTGTCGGAAATCGCGCGCGCGGAATGGTGGGGTGGTTCGAACACGTGCGCGCGTGAGGATTTACGTCGTCACGCGTAAAGCGTGGTGTAGGTGGGTGCGATAGGTGGAAAAAGTAGTGACGAAGCCGAAGTAGGATGAAGAGAGCAAAAAAATATCAAAGAGAGAGAGAGAGAGAGAGAGACCGTGAGAGGAAAACAGGTGAGGCAAGATGAAAGGAGAAAGATGACAGGAGATAGGAAAGAGAGGATGAGAAGAAGCGGGAGAAAGAGCGAGCGAGAACGAGCAAAACGAGAGTGAGAGAGAGAGGGACGAAGAGAGGTCGAGTGGGTATGTTAAGGAAAGCGGAGGCGCCAAGCTACCCTTCGCGAGAGCCAGGCGGCAGGCAGCCCCTTTCGTAAAGCACCCCCTAAGCCTGGTTAGGGGCGAAGGCGGCGAGCCGCGGAGGCCACAACACGACCGCCGTCCTCATTGGTCGACGCGCTTGCCCTGGGTGGGGCTCCGGAAAAATTGGAGGGGAGAAAAATCCCCTCTAAATAGCTGCGGCTACAGTCGGGAAAAACTAGAATCCGCTCGGCCGGCGTCGAGTACGCGTCGATTCTATGGTTGGTTATTTCGCGCGGTATTTCGCCAAAGTGCGTGTAATCAAAACAGAAATCCGAGACCAAGAATACAAAGCTTTTTCTTCAAAATAGAAAAAGAGCGGATTTTGTGGGTTTTGTTGCTTATATATATATATATATATATATATGTTGTGTGTGTAACAACAATACAACACGGAGGAATTTAAAAAGTGAACGATTGTAAATGCAAAAAAAACACAAGTGTAGTTTTTACGTGTAAAAAAGTTTTTCATTCGATTCCTGTTGTAAAAACGGACTTTTACTTGTTCGGACTTCTCGCGCTGATATACTGGAAGAAAAATGCATCTGCCGGATGGTTTGGCGGAAATGGACCTTTACTACAGGCGTTTTTTCGAAACCGCCAGAACTTATCACGGAGATATAGTATCAACGGGTTGTCCCTTCATTCTATGCAGCAAGCTGCCGAATCATTGGAGATCAAACAAGTCTCTCCCAACAGCGTTCAAGGTCATAGTACTATCCGAAGTCAGCGATGGCACTCAGGTTACTATCAGAGCTGGCAATGACGAAAATTATTGTGGCGAGCTGAGAAACTGTACGGCCCAAATTAAAAATCAGGTCGCGAAGTTCAACGATCTGAGATTTGTTGGCCGTAGTGGAAGAGGTGAGCGACTAGACTCTTCATTCTCTCTCTCTCTCTCTTTCTCTTACACACACATATACACACGTACACACGTTTCATGGACTTGTACAGATTTTAATAAAAAATATCATTGTTTTCTCGTTTACAGGGAAATCATTTTCGCTGACAATTCAAGTCGACAGTATGCCGGTCCAAGTAACTACGTACGGCAAAGCTATCAAAGTTACAGTAGACGGACCACGCGAACCGAGATCCAAATCGAGTAAGTTATTTCAAGGTTAACATAGTTGATCTCTCTCTCTCTCTCTCTCACACACACACACACATACAAAAGATATATATGTATACATAAATGATACATGTGTTCGTACCGTTAACTTTGACGGTACGGTGTTTATCATGAGGAACACAAAATATAGCGCGCAAGTTGCCGAAAATAAAACACAGTATATATAAGTAGTTTGATTAAAGTAGTTTCTCTGCTAACAAATAACACAGAGAAAATAGAATTTCAGAGAGAATGAAAAGAGAATTTAAAAATTCGTAATCTGGATATTAATTAACATCTTGTTTACAAACAACATTTTTTTTTGCCAGACGATATCGCATCTGAATTAAATTTTAAAACTGGTCTCTCGCGTGGATTTAACATCGCGGAAAACTTTGAACGAGTTAAAACTCGATCGTTTTAAGATTCACTTCTTGGATACGCGGTAGAAGACGTATATCGTATGAACTGAGAATGGGGAAAAAAAAAAATCGAACGTGACAAAAAAGCATAAAAGAGAGTCACGCGTACGGGGCGGGTGCTGTTAGGAGGAAAGGGTGTGTGTTCAGTCGGGTCGAAAGTCGTCGGAAGCTCCCGTGACCACGGCGGAATCCGCAAACGGGCGTCGGAGCCTCGCGGGCGTTTAATAATCCGGCGTATATCTGGCGGACCTCAAACCGCGAGGTGGTGGCGATGCTGCTGAACAGTAGCTCTCGACGCCCAGCGTCGGTTCGCACGTGCACGAGCGAGCGCGCGCGCGCGCGCGCACATGCACGCCGCGCAAGGCACCACATGCAGAGAGACACAGAGACACGCACACGTTTTAACGCACACACGCCCCGCGATGAGAATCGTAACACGGTGTTGACGTGCATACTCACACATATATCCCAGGTACGTGCTATTTTACGCACACGCACATAATGAGATCTGGCGTCGCGTCAAGCCGCGAGAAGCAGCGACGAGGATCTTCGTATAGTTGGATGCGCGTGTTCCTTCAGATCTGCCGCGTTTATTTTTCCGCCGTCGCGTTGCCGATTGGTTGCTTCGTGGCCCACTAAATCGGATTGTTTATTAGTCGGTACCCAGAGAAAGAGAAGTTAGAATATGTGAAGAAACACGATAGACGGAAAAGCCGACGCGAGACCGATGCGAGCGAGAACGAGAAAGAAAAAGACAGAGAGAGAGAGAGAAAGAGAGAGATGGTCTGCAAAAGAAGCCGCGTTTACGCGTTTGTTTATCGCGCCGCATATGGCGGTAGCATGTGCCGCGCCACGAAAACCCGCGCCACGTCGTAATAACGGATTTTATGCCGCGCTCGTATAAACAGAGAGATACACTAGCTGCGCTCCTCCGGATCGCCCAGGAGAGCGCCGTTAATCTTCGCTTTTATAGGTCTTGGGTGGCCGAGTTCGTTTTTTCTGGTGTTTGTCGGTTCGTTAGTCGCATATCACCCCCCCGACGAAGCTTTGTTAAAACGCAGAAGCTCTGCAAAGGCTTCACCGCGAATCGGTGTTTTTTATTTTTCGCAAATTTTTTTTTTTTTTTTTTTTTTTTACTAATGCACACGTACGTACGCGACGACGCCTTAATAAGTAGATTGTCTGAGAGAGAACGTGTCTGACGCGGATCACGCGTCAAAAGTCAGTCCTCACGGGTTGAGCGATCGCGCACAGACAAAACGGATGTACTTGTGCGGATTTAATTTTCTTGTATTTGATTATATTGCATACTGAATTGTTTATATATTTATTAATGTACTTCGTGATCTTTTTGCTTCCTTCAGGTTTTTGATCTGAGAATGATCCAAAGCCTGGATCGAAACGTACTTTTTATAATAAATATCCTTCTTTTTCACACACTGACATCCGTGTTTTAGGCTCTTATTGGCCATTTTTGATTTTTCCTTTTGATTTTTTTATAGAGCCTTTCTACTCCTTTTTTGATAATTTTTTTTTTTTAATTTTTGTTGCTTGAAAAGAGTGACTATACGTTTAGAAAATAACCAAACTCTTCGATTTTTATTTTTACAGATTATCATTACGGTCCAGGTTTTCCGGGAGTATATAGTCCCTGGTTGGAAGGCACGTCGCTTATTAATTGGTCGCACTATGCCGCTTTACTTAAAGGTAGACAAAACTACTTATAGTAAAAAATTGTCCAAATGTTTATTTTGATTGTTCAAATGGTTTTAACATGTGTATAAAATTGTACATTAGGTGTTGACAAGTACAGTTACAAAGTTTATTAAGCCACCTCAATCTTGGTTTCATAGCTGGAAGGTCTATTTCACCATTTCGAATTATATTACGGCTGTTTTTTTGTTCTTAAAGTTTATTAATTCTAAAAATAACATATATGAAAAATAACTTAATGAGGGGGAAAGGGACAGGCAATGTGTGTGATTGCATACATAAAAAAACATACATGTTGCGTATGTTTTTTTATGTGTATTTTTTATGTACGTATTTCGAGGATGAAAAAAAAAAAAAAGTCTCAAAAAGAGAGAGTTCGCGTTTACGAGAGAGAGAATCCGCGTTATCGATTTCGTCGAGTTCGCGACGCCTGCCGATGATTCATACTCCGTGAGCCGGACCGAGGGGTGAGTCTGCGAGTTCCCTTTTCCCACAGCAAACCCCTCTTCTACGGGCTCTCCCCCCTCGTCCCGCTTTCGCTCATACGTCGTCTCTTCCGTCGTTAAAACAACAATATGACTCTCGCTATACTACTACGTTCGTACTCCCGCGAATCGGTCCCGGCCTAGATTAACCGATTCTTTCTCCGTTCGTTCAGGAACGATGCCGATACCAGGAACGATACCGCCACCGCCGCCACCCCCGCCTGTGGAACTGTTCAATTCGAATTTCTTGCCGTACATGTTCGACAGATACTACGAATGCACAGGATTAACAACGACGAATACGACGGCGGCCGTGATGACCCCAGTAACCGCGGTCGCACCCCTTTCAGCGATCAGTCCGTCTAGGACACCGAACAGTCACAGTGATTCCAGTAGCAATCACAGTGAGTCGGCAGTCGATGAAATACGAAGCGCCTTTGTACCTCTTCGGCTCCACAACCTGCCACCGAGTACGCTCTCGTCTTCGTCGTCGCCGCCCGAAAAGAATCCAAGAAAGCCGACCGAGGGTGTGAGAAACGAATTGAAAGCCCCGACCGCGCTCATCTGCAACAGACAGTCGCCGACTGTCAAAAGGAGTCCGACACCGACCAAGATATCGTCGTCGCAGTCGACGAAACCGGTCTGGAGGCCGTACTAAAAAAAAAAAAAAAAGGCCGCGCGCAACATTACCATGTTCAAGTTCAGGAAGGCTAGTGATACACGTTGCCCACGTTGTCGCGATAGAGTTGACGACGCGAGAGGACCATTTTACAAAAAAAACTGACGAAATTTTTCGAAACGCTTGGATTCGCGCGTTACGTAAAAAAAGTGCATTCTCTTAATCTTCGGTTTTACGAAGAAATCGATTTCGTCAGTTGGGGAAAAAATTTGATGTTCAGAGAAAAACTTGATTATAATATTGTATAATTATAATTATATATATTTTATCATAATTATAATTGTTACATAATTATAATTAAATAATCTTATATATATGTAATTATAATTACATAATATTTTTATTTATAAGATTCGTTAATAAAATGATCGATATATTATTTTATAATGTTTGCAATTCAGCAAAGTTGTAAATAGAAAAAAAAAAAAAAACTATTGTATATATTGTGTATTATAGTTCGTGGACAATAAGATACAATTGTCAGAAAAAAAAGGTTTAACGACGTTTGTGTGTTCATGGAAGTGCGTGAATACTTAAATTATAACTGAACGAGCGACAGAGAACAAGCGAAATATAGGAAGAGAGAGAGTAAGAGAGAAAGAGAGAGAGAATGAGAATGAGAGAGAGAGAGAGAGAGAGAGAGAGAATCAAAAGACAAGAGATGTTAATATTATTTGTAAGCCAGAGATCTAATGTAAACAAATGGTATGACATAGAGATGCAACGAGAAGAATAAAATCGAGATCTATGTGAAAAAGTTCAAACACTTTGTTACGTTTGATTTTTTCCACCTTTTCGTCACACCCTTAAAGTTCGATTTAACGAATCGATCGCCATTATGTTTCCGAAGATGATGATGATCGATGCCGTCGCGCGCGCGCGATCTATTCTCAAAAGTGTCAGAAAAGTGTCGTCGCGCAAAGTCCGGAGATGTCTCGCACTCAACAGAGAAAGAAAGAAAAGATCGGAACGTCTCTCCGTTCTCTTCGTGCCGCTGCAAAGGGGATTTCATATTTTTTTGTCGCGATTTAAATCTGAATGGCCGTGCCGCCGCGCAATCGTTCCGCGTCTCTTTCATGAGAGTGCAGGAGAGATCCCATACGGCGAACACAAGGGTGGAGAATGGTTTATATCGAGGGGAGTGCGTGAGATCTGTATTAGTACCTATATGCTCCCGAACACCAGCGGTTCTCAGATATATCTCAAGTCAAAACAGATCCGGCGAGTTCAGTGGTTCTTCCCAAGTCGGAATGTCGGGATGATATTTTTTGTTTTTGTTTTTTTTTTTTTTGTTTTTCGCAAATAAATATAATTTCGCGCTCTTCGCGTGTAGAAAAACAAAAATCTATATATCCGCGACCGCGGATTCGGTAACGTTCATTTCATTTCGACGAGATATCGCGTGACGCGAAATGTCCGTCGGGACTGTGTGCTGCATCACATCGCTGAAACACGATCTGGAGTAAGGGATAGTTTTTTTTCTGAATTGTTCCGGTCGTGTTTGTCAACTGGTGCGCAGAGTACGAGCGCAGTTAATCTCGGTGACGTCGAATAACTCAATTTTCGCATTCCGGTTGCAGGTGCAACGTTATATACGCGCGCGCGCGCGCGCGCGCTACGCCGCCGGCCCGATATGTAACTTTGAATCGAAAGCGATGCAAGCAGAAATTCGATACGTAATGTGTGACACGACGGACGCGCGTTCGGTGTGAAATCTTGATCAGATCGCCTTGATTAAAAATCGGGAGTCGCGGCTGGAAATTTCGAAAGTCACCGACCGGTCGCTCGCGTGTGCGCGCGCGCGCGCGAGCTTTGCGATTACACACGTAGCTTTTTGCGCGACGCTTTAATGAGATTAGCCCCGGCGAGAAAATGAGAACCGCGTTGACACTCCGGAGAGAACCGGAGTCCGGGCTGTGTGTGTCCGTTGACGAGTAGACAACGGAACCAAGCAACCATGAAGGGTCACCGCACGAACCGAGGCGAACCGATTCAAGCCAATCCGCGCGCGCGAGCCGAACCGACGCTAACTAATGTTTGCTCAAAGAATCGTCATGTATAATTGAGTCAGCCGCGGCACGGGATGGGGAGAAAAAAAAAAAAAATCAACGAGCGCGAACACGCGTATCCCTGGGGCTGAATAATCGGCTTTCGGTGTACACACATACACACACACGGAGACCTCGCGATTTCGGAAACAAACCGCCCTTTATTAGGAGAAACGTTTGACATTTTACGCGCGGTGCGATGTCGAAAGAGCGATGTTTTGGCGTTTGACCTCGCGATTTCGCAATTAGCATAAACGAATAAAATGCAAATTTTTCGAGATAATTACATTAATTGCAAACAACAAGATTTGCATATACATATATGTATTTCGCAAAAGTTTCAACGCTGTAATATATCGGTCCATCTCGCGCGCATTATCGAGACATGAAAGATTCATAATGCAAAGTATAAAAGTTTCACCCCGAAACGGGGTTTTTTTTTTTTTTTTTTTTTTTTTATCACATCAAATTTATTTCAATTATTTTATATATATATATATATATATACCGAGGCAAATCGAATTATTTCCAACCGTTCCAATTAGCCGAACGGAGAGATCGAGAGAGTCAAACGAGGAGGACTCTGTGGAAACGAGCGATTGAAGTATAATGCTACGCGGAAGGAGCGGTCGGTCGGTCGGTTCGCCTCGTCGACACACGCTAGAGAACGTCGATCCTCTTCGCTGGTCCAGAATCGTGAGGACCCTGATTTGAGGGTCCTAGAGTTAGGCAATCAGCGTTGATGAGGGGACCGGGTTGAGGGGTGCAGGGCTTGGACAATTAGTAACTACCCCTCCCCCCCCCCCCCCCCCGCCCTCTCTTGTGTGTGTCGCTCTCTCGGCCCGGTTCACCTGCCTATACAACGCACACCGACCGCAGGGCGCTACGCATGCGAAAGAGGTTGCCGCGCGCGTGGGTTAGCTTGCGTTTACGTATGTACGTAGATCGCGTTGTACGCACTGTATTACCCGCTCGGGTAAAGGTCTTCTCACGGTTGCGGAGGCAGTGTCAACGCTATCGCAGGCCCACGCAATTTTGCCGCTCGCTCTGTTCAAACAAATGACGAACGCGAGAAAACAAAGCAATATATTTAAAAAAAAAATGAATCACGTTTAAATGATTGAAAATCGTATGGTTCAGAGACATCGTGATTATTTGTGAGATTATTATCAACATTTCGTCAGTGAACGGCAGTCGAATTTCCAGAGCGTATATTTACAGGAGCGAGGGAAAATCTCGAGACGCACTCGCGCGTCGTTCGTTCCGATGGCGCGTTGTGCAATAAAAACGAGAAATGAACAAAAGGACGCGCCCGTAGCGCTACTCAAAGGATCTTAATCGCTTCCGCGGATACTTCGAAGCTAGTTTGAAAAAAAAAAGAAAAAAAAAAAAAAGAAGATCGGTTTCCGCGACGGAGCTCTGTGCTCCTCCGTCGGAGGAACTGCACACTAATTGTTTCTGACGATGAAATGTGTCGAGGATTACACGGCGCGTCTCGCAAAAGACCGGAGAGAGAGAGAGGGGGGGCGTGCGCGGCAGGAGAGACCGCGGGAATAATAAGCCTCTTTTGTGAGGCATTCGCGAGACGACGGGAGAAGACGATCCTTCCTTCTCTGCCGCGAGCGCGGAAACTGTCTTGAGTAGGGAAAGACGCCCCCGTTTCTCTCGAACTTAACGTCTTTTATTCGTGACCGCTCGAGAACGAAAAGCAAAGACGGACGTCGTCGTCGTCGTCGTCGTCGCGCGCGACGAGTTAGGGAAAAACGCTTAACGAGCTGTTTTGCATCGCAATGCCTCGACCTCGTTATCAGTTATCGACCCGCTCGCGGGCTGCCGCTGCGGATTAAAGAGTACCTGGCGCCACAGTCATGTGTACAACCACCACCACGCAATGCGTTTACGCGCTCGTCGTTTCTCGTTTTTGCGTTTCGCTTCGAGGCGCAGGGTCGTTTGTCCCCCGTCGATTGGCCCCCGGTCTCAGCCACTGTCTGTCGTTGAAAAGGCGAATCGTTTCACGGAAACCACCGATTTTCAAGCCTTTTTTCCCGCTAAATCGGCGCACCGCGCCGCGTCGCTTCGCGGAACGCGGATCGATCTTTCCGCATTTGTTTCCGAGAGAGGAAACTTGTTTTTTCGCTCATGGAACTCGATTCGCTTTGCTCTTTGCGTGTCGGAATTTTTCGTTCGCTCCCGACCGCAGTTCCGGGCTTCTTTTTTTTTCTTTTCCATTATTGTGAAATTACATTTAAATTTTCGAACGTGTCTTAACGTAGCATCAATTTTTTTATCTGTGAAAGATTTTTATGTTAAAAATGTTAAAAATGTTTAAAACTGTTTAAAACTGTACTTACTGTAAATTGATAATCTCAAGTTGAACATTTTTCTATATGTTATATATTTTTAAACAGAGATTTTTATTATTTTATGATAATAAATACTTATGTATTTTTTATAACATGTAACTGTACGTAAAAAATACCGTTACGTATATATGTTATGGAGTGTAATTCATAAAATCACGGCGCTCAGAAATTCTTGAAGAGAAATCTTGATCTGCAAATGTTAATTCTCGGAACGTGAAAATGCAAGGAAATGTCGTAAAAGAAATAGGAAGCCAATAAATTACAAGTTTTTCGGCGAACGGTAGAAAATATTTCAAACCGCATTTGCATACAGACGAATCGGTCTAGGATCTACGTTGTAGATGTGTGGTTTATAAAAACAAAAATATTCGAAAACGATGAAAAGTAAAAACAGAAACGGTAAAAAGTAATGGTAATAAAAAAATAACAATAAAAAGTATACGGTAAAATTTCCAATAGATTTTTCAAATAAAGGTGCTTTTTATGGGACTGTAGCTATTATTGTTACACGACGAAAATTGCTTCTTTTTTCTTACGTTAGGCCCATAATCTAAACCACACCTGTCGCATTTATTCGCCAATAGAACAGTTTTGTTTTTTCAAAACAAATTACTTGAGAAAAAACTGTGTGTATAAAACATGATTTGTCTATCGAATATCTGCATAAATTTTTACAATTATCAATCGCTCGCATTGGAAGTGTTATTTGTTTGTGCGTCACGTTTCAGTTCCTAAAGTAAACGCAATTCGAATGTGTGTTCCACGATTTTGGATGCCACCTTGTGCCAACATGTTTCCACGAAATCCACGAAATCGGTTCTCCGATTAAATTCGTATGTAAGTTCGAAGCGCGTTTGGGCCGGACCCTCCGGTTTCTTTTTGCGAGAGGGTCCACCAAGCTCCCATCCCAACGGCAGAAACGGAACTCATCAGTCCGAGAGGAAGTGGGCAGTAGGAACAATTTCCTTACACCGTTCCTCCTTCCACCCGTCCTCTCGCACAACCCGACACCACCCCCCCTCGGACCAGCAGCCTCGTTTCTACCCCCGTCATCGGGAGCAGCTACTGAAATTCTGACCCCTCAGCGATTGACCAATTTGCCAAATCGATTCACGTCGAAATGAACCTACGTAATATCTCCAGAGTTGACTATTTCTCTCTCCTTCCGTCTCTTCCTCTCTTTCTCTCTTCTCTTTCGCGTGCGCTCCTTTACATAACCCAGAAGCTTGTAGGCTCTCTGCTTCGCAGCGTGTTTAATGTGGAAGTTGTTGTCAGAAACCGAAAGCACGTAATATGAAAAACTGCATTTCAACAATTAAAATAGAGAGAAAAAATATATCTTGTGATATCGAGATGTTTTTTTTTTTTTAATAAAACTTTCGAATTTGAACAATTTACAACGTGACAGGCAGTTGGAACTAAATACACGGTTGTTGTTGTGCGAATATGTGATAGTAATATTATTTATTCATGATGTATATAAATAACGTTTTGACCTTCGTTTTAGGTCTTTATCAAATTCTACAAATACAATATAGTAAAATATTAAGATTTTTTTTATAAACGAATCGAATTTCGAATTTGAAACAATCACAATAGTGAGATTATTCTAAATTTGTGAAATTTTTTTATTTTGAATTTATCTCATCGAAGACAGAAAATATCGACTTCGAAGTACAAAGTAACTAGTTAAACGCTAAATATTTTCGCTAAATAGACAATATAAAAAGTTACATGATATACAAATTGTTTTTTTTGACAATAGAAATCGGTTATCGTATCTTATCGAGAGATTAAGAGGGAGAGATTAAAATGACTAATAAAGATAGACTTATGGGTCCCACCCGGGGAAAGAGAATGAAGAACGCTAAAGGTTCGAGCCTAGACGTGTGCGCGTAAAAGCGCACGGCATTTTTAATTCCGTGCGGAGCAAGTAGGTACTTACTATCTATCCTCTCGGAGGCAGAAAGAGCGCCTCGTGTGTGCCCACCCTCTAAATATTACCCTTTGGAATAGCTGCAAAAATTATGGACAGCCGATAGGCTAGCAGCGCCGTTGCAGGGGTGCGTCTCATCCATTTAGGTCCATCACACATGACTGAATAGGGTGAGACTTACTCCGCAGAGGTTCTCACATAGATTTACTAAAGTTTTTCACTATCTTTTTCACCGAACGCTAGAACACTACTAGTAATTCGACGAACTAAGAGAAATATCATTTTCTTTTCCGCGTGTTTGCTCGCTTAAAAACTGCGAGAATGAGACTTTTTACAATCAGTCAGTAAATACAAATATCAAAATTAATTCGATAAGATTTTAGAAAAAAAAAATAAAATAAAATGTTCTCTTTCAAAGAGATTATTTGAGTATAATTACATTTTTTTATTCAACGTTGAAATGCACAACATATAATTATTTTGGAAATTTCTTTGAATTGCGCGAACATTGTTTGCTTGATGTACCAATATAAATTAGAAGATCAGATCGATTTACTCACTGTTTATCACTTTTTAAATAAAAAAACCCCAAAAAATATCGTTGAGATATTATGGAGCAAAATCCCTGCTTACGAACGTCGTTCATATTTCAAAGGCGATATCGCGGCACACTTTTTCGAGGAGCATGTCGTTACTGATCCTAAAGATCGTATGGACATATAGTGCAGACTACAGGGGATGGGCTCTCGCCCTCCATAGCAGATTTATCGATTATTCTTGGTCCAGTGGTCCCCTTTCGTCGAACGCAGCGTGCCTTATTCGATGGCGTACGTGTACAGCACGCGAGATTTATGAAGGACAAACATTTTACACAACTGCGTCGTTAAAAAATAGAAATAAAATGATTACGCGCGAGCACGCGAAGTTAATATATAACATTTTTATTCAACTAAATATATATTGTAAATAAATCAATAATTAATTTTTTTGATCGAGAAGTAATAAAGTAATTGTTCGTTGTTTTCTGATAAAAATTAAAATTTATGTATAGTTACAAATTAACTATATATTAAAAGACTAAAATAAATAATTTAAAAAACTCTTATACGCGCAAGGTTGAGTTTTTTTTCGAAAATTCTGTAAAAATTCGACACACACACTTGTTTATACATCACAAACTTCTTTCCTCGCGCTCTACCTATTATTAATGTCGTCGACTATACACGCGGCTACCCACATAGTACGTATATAACACCGCGTTCTAACGCGTGTGCACACGCACACACGCTCGCGCACACTACGCTGCATTCTAACCCCTCGTACAGCGCATTACGGTCGTCGGGGGTAAACCACCCTGGCCTCTAGGAGCCGAGAGCGGGAGCCCGCAGGGGTACGCCACGACAACCCCCGTAGCAACCCCTCAAAATCAACCGAACTCTCCCTCCCTTCGCCTTTCAACTGCATCTACGCCTTCCTCCCTTTCCAAAACCTCTCTATCCATTCTGTAGACGTTAATATCTTGCGGAATATCTGTCGGATCCTCATGCGGAAGACTAGTCAGGTCTTGGTATGTATCTCGATAGCGTCATGCGACATTTGACTATCATCGGCAAAAACAAGATGTGTTATTATTATTTTAATTTTTTTATCATATACAAAAGTTTCTTCGTTAACTTAATTGTCACGTGACATCATTACGTATATAAAAAAAAATTATTATACACAAAATTACTTGCTAATGATGTGTGCGACAATTTGCGTTATTCCACAAATGACAAATTGTATCTTTACTTAATGTTAAAACAAGCACTTTTCTATTAATAAATATTGGGATGTCAACAATTCAAACAATGACAACGCACAAACAACATCACGTTATTGATGAGACACACGCTTCCAGCAACAGGACAATGCGCGTGTTCTGCTTGTGTGTATGTTGCGTACCCAGAGTTCTTTGTACCGAGGCCTACCACTAGAAATAGGGTGGGCTGAATATATTGGGGGAGAGCTAACACCATTATCTAATACTCCCCGACGGCCATATGTAGCGTCCCGGCATCATGTCATTCAAAAATCTCTCGCGCGGTCATCTCACAAAAACTGCAGTGCTTGTCGTTTTACTTATACGCAACTTTTTATTATATTTACGGTCATCTAGTTTGTTTATTACAATTTTATGAGATTTTTATTTTTAAGCAAACAAAATTGTTTACACGTAATTTTTTTTCGTTGAATATTAACATTCTTGCTTAGAAAGAGAGAGAGAGAAATTTTGAAGTATCTGCACTTACGATTTCACCAAACATCTTGAAGCTTTAATATTTTATGTATGACATTAGGGTTTTTATTCGAGAACTGTCAGGAAAAGGTTAACGCTTTATAAAAGAACAAAGTTTTTTAGTGTACAATAGATGCTCTCACCAACAGAAAACATATATTAACCTTAAAAAAAGAATACAATTCACTGTATCAAAAATGAAAGGTATTCTTGTTTTAAAAAACGTTAAAAAAAAAAAACAAAGAGCGATATCAGAAAGTTAAACTTGAAAGGCTTAGAGTCTATTATTTATTTTGACCTCAGTCACACCATTCTTATTGAACATCTTAGACACTATATCAGAATGTCACAAAACTTGTGTGTAAAGGGTTAAAGTCTATTATTTACTTCAACCCTAGTCACTATTTTTATTGAACATTTCAGACATTTTTTCTACATGTTTAAAAAAAAAGATCAACTTTTTGTAAGCAACTGGCCAAACATATTACCAAGTATTAAGATTGATATCGAGTCGATATGCCGAATGTACGTGCAATTGTATTTAGTTTTTTTTTTTAAATTGTTTTTTTCTTTTAATTTATTTTTTTTTTCTTGTAAATTGCTACATGGAGATTTGAATTAAATTTAATTCGAAAATTCACATAAGATGTTTGGTTTGCGTCTTATATATGTCATCACTAAACATATATCTCACATGTGTTTAGCGCTTTGACGGCTGAATTGAAAAGAATTGCACAGAATGCGAAAGAATTGAGTTCGACTACTGATCACAGTGTTTTTTTCAAATTTCACTGATCGCAGTGAAAATTTTAAATTTATAGAGGATAAATTTTGTGAATTTTTTTTTTTATGTGTATATAAGACGCAAACCAAACGTCTTGTGTGAATTTTTGAATTTAAATTTAATTCGAATCTCTATGTGTATTAATTACACGTTAAGAGAGTGCTGGATCTCTGTTTGTTATACCGATCGAACGAGTAATTAGTAGTTTAGATTTATTTTCGTATTGAAAACTGCTAGGACAGATAAACAATTTTTTTAAATAAAAAAAAATAGTCAAAGGAATTTCTGTCGGATCTGAATTTTCTAAAAATTGAATAAAATTGTTCTTGCAATTACTGTTATCTCGATATAATGTGTGTTGTATTATATTTTGTAGTTCAAATTTAATGCATGAAAAAAAAAAAACAACAGATGGAGATAGAAGTACTATCCAAGAATGTGATAAGATTATCAGACTGCGATTTAGAAACAGATACAATAGATGAAAGATCTAATCTACGTTTAAATTTATACATAAAATCTCTTTTTATATATGCGTGTCCTTGTTTCTCTAACGAAGCTTTATGATTGATGTTACTCGTATCGGTAACAGTAGTCACAGCATCCTCTTAAAAGGAAGAAACCAAATATAATCGCCTTATCCGGCATATTATAGCTTGTATCGATCTTAATACTTAATTGTACATTTTCACGCTCGACGCTTTTTTGAATTGTAATAAATATATTATGTCTGTCTTTTTTTAGATTATAATATGATCGGATTATATTATTCATCTCAACTATTGAGTTTTGTCAATCGTTGAAAAGATTTATTTTGTATGAATTTTTCACATATGAAATGTTACCTTGTAATAGATATGTTTGAAATATTTGCATATTTATGTAAAATTTCTCTTTTTAAAATTATGAGATTATAAAATAATATATTTACGGAAATAAATGTATTTGTGAAATTTCATTAAATCAATTAAACGTTATATCATAGTAAAAAATTATTTCATATTATATGTATATATATATATGTGCTATATATATTTACTTTTATTTTAACATAAATACATTTAATAAATATATATGTGACACACGCGCGTCTCAATGGTTTTTATGTGTGACATTATTTATCTAAATTTGATTTATCAACGTTTCTAAATTAATAAGCGACTGTGGGTTTCTGTAAGTCGATGATACAGATCCAACTATTAATCGATCGGGAAGAAAAACTTCTCATAACGTGTGAAGTCGTTCTAGCGCAAAAAACCGCGAGACAATTAACTTTCGGTGCCAAGTTCTAGCAAAGTTCGATAATCCGATTGCGAGACGTATGATTTACGTTTTATTTTTGTTCTGTAATCTGATTGGCAATTTTTTTCGTTTAGGTTTAAGTTTTTTTTGCGTACATGCACCTGAAATCGCCGAGAACAGATCGTAGATAGATCGGAGATACTTTATTAGTAACTCGAGCGAATGTCTTACAAGATCCCCTTAATCTAGCCAGAGCCAACGCGGAAATCCCAAATCGCATTTCTCTCTTACCGTAGGATTGAGACGATTCAGGCACACCGCCGGCGAGGGGTGTCACGAGCAAGAGGGTGACTGGAAAGAGAATCGCAATACCGCCTCTTCACCCCTATTCGCTATGTGTAAGCGAACGCTCTTGACGTAATGGAAAGGGACAAAGAAAGAAAGAAGAAACAAGAAACTTTAGGTCAGTAGGTCTGCTGTGATAAAATAAAAAACCATAAGGCACACACAAGAAATGAGAAAAAAAATTACACATTTTAAAAACAGTTCATTGTGGGAAAAACGAAAATTGTGGGAACTTCTAAGTAAAGTCTTTATCCTGTTTCGTTGTTAATTTTACGCGTACCGTGACGATAATCTCTCTTTTGTTCTATCACAGAACCGTTATTTCGACCTCGATGTGTCGCTTATTGTTTAAAAAATGAAAATTAATAGCTAGTCGCGCGTCCGAAGTTCCGTCAGATCCCACTAAAAAACGTTTTTTTGAGTTATTTATTTCGTCTGTGGCTGGATATGGCGCGTGGCATCTTTAAATGTAAAAATGAGAAAAGAGAAATTTCTGCGACGACACAGTCGTGGGTCCCGCGCACGCTCTAGCGCAAGTGAGATAATTTATAAGACGTTTGTATAGACCGTGACTAACGAGCGGTTTTCACGTGGAAATTTCCCGACTAGTAAGCACATGACCTTGTCATGTCATCCCTAGTGGCGTATTATATTATATTTGAAATTGGAAGAGATATATCTTTGTTTATGTAGCAGCATCGCGTAAAGCAATGTTTTTATGTCGCTGTACACTGTATATAGCGACATAAAAAAAAATTGAATTAAACTTAAAAAAAAACCTACAAACCAAAACTATTATGTGCTTCAATACGTCACAAAATTTATTTTTCCCGTTTTTTTTTTACTTACAATAAAAGCTGTTGTCTTGTGTTTTGGGTGACAGTCATCACTAATCTAACTTCCAAAACTCTGCTTAGAATTAGTACTTGCGCGACAGTCCCATCTGAAAGTTAAAGTCTCATTATTAAAAAAAGAAGTTATAATATATGTATTTATAATATATATTATAATATACAAACTTTAAAGTTAAATATATTAACATTTTATCGATAAAATATATCAACTCGATGTTCAATAATAATTTAAAAGTAAACAAATTAATTATGTATTTTGACTTGCTTGGAACAAACTTTTGGTTGCAGATGTAACCAAATAACCTAATCTATATCACTCTAAGATTCTTGTATATGATACACATATACTAAACTAATAAAGATTTGGCACCGTTGCGTTAACCTAAAACCCAAAACTTTTACGCTGCGTATTTGTATGTATTTATACGGTAAACACGGTGAAAATGAATCCTCAATTAGGACATAAAGAGCAATTTATTAAAGAGAAAACTCATAAATCACGTACTTTGTTTAACTATATTCTCTAAACTAAACGGTTAACAATTTTGAAACTTTTTTATAATACTTATATATTTCCTTTTTATATTATGCTCGTTTTTTAATAACAATCTCAAGAATTGCATGGATGTTATATTAAAAAATTCGACGCTAATTTGAGTTGTGTAATATGCATCACGTGTGTTAAAACTACACATTTTAATTACAATTATCTCAAAAACTAGACGGTCAATAAATTTCTAATCGCATCACAACATAGAGATCACTTTAAATTTACTTGTATTCAAAATTTTAGCACGTTCAAAAAACCATATGTATCTAATATTGGACTTTCAAAATATTTTTCTTATGAATACATTATGTACGTGTCAAATATTTATTAATAAACATAAAACATTCGCGCGCGAGTGATTTTGTAATATTTTGTGAAATAAGAGTTTGGAAAAAGTCTCAACAATAGTTCAAATCAAACCGTGTGTTGGCTCCAAAACCTAAACTATTTATAATATATCACTCGATCTGTCATCACAAGTGCTCGCGCTTTCTAGCGCGCATGAAAATCTCACTCTTTTGGCAAACGTTTCCCCTAACGTAGACGCGTCGGATGAAAGTAGTATAAGATCGGGTAATTGAGACGTCTCTCTCCGTCCCCGAACGCGGGGGGAGACATCGTCGGAGATCTGAAAGTACAATCGAAACCTTATACGATCTTTCGGCGGACAATACGATCGGCGATATAATACTGAGCATCCTGGTGTGAGAGACGTTACGGCCCACGAAAGAACGTTTCTTCCGGGACATTCATCGACGAGCGCAAAGTATAAGAGCAAGTATCTCACGCGGGATGAGCGTAGGTGTCACGGGGACATTCCAAAAGATTCCGTGGTTCATATTTCCACAGGAGCGGGAAAATATATCAATCAGAGGAATTGCATGTGTGTGTACTTTTAAAATATCTCTCTGTTTGTATATAAATCTTCTATCCATCGTACCGTAAGGCTTTCTTTCAATCAGATGTAAAGTATAAGTGTATAAAAAAAAAAAATTGTTGAAGTAGGAATATAGATAAGGTGTGATTAGTAGATGCGTGACAGTTCGGTCACGGATAGATCCTCTATTGAAACATCGCCGGTCTCTCCGGAACGACTTTATCGAATTCAACGGAGATACACATTCGTCAGTCGCGAAGTTTGTGTTTGGGGGGAACCGAATGTATTCTCGGTTTCATCGGGAGAGACGCGTCTCTCCCCCCGAGCCTTGGCCGGGCATGAATGAAATTCGGTTCGGGCATGAAAACCGCGCGGATGAATGGAAAAAACGGCGGCGGCCGAAGGCGTTTTCACGGCAATCCCGCGCGGTGTGTTTGGTGACTCGACGTAAATCACTGGAAATCTGCTTTATGCTCGCGGGTGCAAACAAGCGGCCGGGCCCGCCTTCCCGCATCGGGTTCATCGACAATGGCGATCCGCCCTTCGCGCGCGTAACTTCGAGGCGGATCGCATAATAAACACGTTTCTCGTCAGCACTCGATGCAGCGTCCTGGAAAAACGCGAGTCGCCTGTAAATAAAGGACGTATTCTGGCACTCGACAAAACGCGAGATAAATGGACACTGGCCCGGCGCGCAACCGCCGCACCATCACCACCGCTCTCTCTCTCTCTCTCTCCACCCTCCGCCATCCGTTTGCTCGCTCGCTTGCCCCCGCAGGGGTTGCACTTCGCTCTCACGATGCAAGCTAAGCGGTTCCGCACTTTTATTCTAAGGGTATAAAACATTGATCACACACACACACCAAATACCGCGCCTTTGGCTATAACATTTTTTTTTTTTTTTGCGATTAGTTGTATATCTCTTGTATATCTCGAGAGAAAAAATAAAACAAAAACATTTGTAATAATTAGTGATAAATAGAGATTACTCTCAGGCTCTATAAGTCTTTTAAACTAATAATATATGAATATAAGGACACATGAAGAGCCGTTCGCAGGATGTGTATACATATATATATATATATATTTAAGCACATTCACGCACAACATCCTGCAAACGGCTCTTCATGTTCTTACATTTATATATTATTAGTTTAAAAAACATTTGTGTTAAAAAAAAAACAACTTGACGTTTAAATTAATTAATCTTCGAATACAGATCGTTAGAAATTAAACAATGTAACTCGAATATTTTTTCAACAGCCTAGTCAAAATGAGTTTGAAGTTGAAGTCCGACTTTCTAGATATTTTTCAGAGACACAAAAGAAGATTAATTAAATATATCTTCAAGCACAAATTTGTGTTTTGGTTCAACGAACGTTGTTTTTGGAAAAATCAAATGTGAAACGCAAGTGTGAAAGGCAAATTGCGCAATTATTTGTGTTATAAATAATAATTTTATATATTCTGTTTTGTACGACATCAAAACATGATGTTGTGATTTCGTAATATTATTCCTATCTATTGTGCGTCACAAAGATCAAAGTTGAAACGGAAAAAATACTAGTGTCGAAATTCAAACGAAAAGTATATGTACCTGTCCTGTGTGTCAGAAGTCACTAACCTCAAGCATCGCGTTACGATATATATTCTGCTTACCAACCTGCGACGAACTACAGTCCCAAAACTACAAATTCGGCACTGTGGGATTCCAAATTGTGGCGAGCGTTCTCTTCTTTTACGTGAAAGAAGGGATGTGTAGAGATGCACTTAAAAAGACCCTGTTTGCAACAAAGGAAAAAACGTTTTCAGGAAAAATTGCTTTGTTATAGATACTAATCTCTCGTCGTTTTCTCGTCCTTGAAGGATTCTGACGTGTGTGTTGCCGCAAGAACATTTGTGTGTTTCTCTGTTTCTGCTGTGACTACATTTTATTTAACAATACGCGAACATGTAGTACACGGTGCTATTACACGCAAACTATTTTTGTAAGTTACCTGTAATGACTTGCAAGTTGCTTGTAACAACGTTGTTGTAAGAAAGTCACGCGCGAATCAACCATCGATCACACTACCCGATCTTTACGTTCGCACACACATATATACCTCGATTCTGTCTCTTTTATCAAATAAAAAAAAAATAACACAAAATACAAATTTTTTTATATTTTAAAAGTAAATAAATATCTTACCATCTTGTTTTCCATTTTGACATTTTTGATTTGTTATTGGTGCACATGTTTGAAAACTTATTATTTTCATCGATTGTTTTTATTTCATCATGGAAATTAGTTACTTAAAAATCATTAACTCGTTGCAAAACATCTAGCCTGTTCGGTATCGCCCTGCAATTCAACGGATCAAAATTATTATTTATTTTGAGATTGAAGATTGTACTTTCGAATGTTGTCAATGTCTTTATAGAATCATATTCTTGTTAATTGTATTGTTTTACAATAGGAACTTGTGACTTTTATTTAACATTTAAAAACATGGTTATATCGACTTAACATTATGTGACCTACGGCTTTTTATTAATTTTTATAATTAGTTTTATAAATTTGACTATATGTATATATAAAGCGTGTCGTCATTGTGTCACATTACGTCACTGTGTAATAACACTTGTATATAAACATAATTTTTAAGTAAGTTAATAATTTTCCGTTTTGATTTGATTGGTGCATATCTTTGTATTTTTTTTTTTAATTTAGTTTATTAGATACTAAAGAAGACATTCTATGAGAAGATTTGAAATGCTTATGATGAATAAAGTCTAAAAAGAATTTTAAACAAAGATCTAACTTGTATTGGCTTTTTGAATAAAATAATTTAAATAAAATTTTAAAATAAAACAATAATATGTAAATTTAAATTTTGAAGAACGCTTCGAAACAGCTTTATAGTATGTAGTATATAATAAGTTTAACTGCAAAAGAAATTTCCCACGATAAAAAGATTTTGCAAATTCTACAACCAGCAACGTTCTACGTCTACTTTTGTGGTCCTTTTGCCTGTGAAAATTTCAGTTGTATTCTCAGACTTCTTTATATTCGTTAGGTGGGTCTGCTTGTTTGTGACCTGATAGGTGTATCTTAGCTGTCATTAATCATCTACTTTAACGCAAATCTTACACGGTATGAAAGAAACGTTATATTATGTGTACCTAAGTTAAAGAATTTGCGCGAATTATCTTTTTTTTTGTTTATAAATAACAATTAAAAATATAATGTATAATAACAATTAAAAAAACAAAATTACAAGAAATAATAATTAATATTATAATAACGGCTCGATGAAACAATTATAAAAACACAAAAAACCAGAGAGTCTGTGGTCCAGGTTTATGTTACATTTAAACCACCACCTTCAATCTGGACCACAGAATCTCTGGGTTTTTTATTTTATTTTATACAAGAAATAACTTTAAAACAGAAAAAAAAGACAATTTTTTAAATAGACAAAAGTGACAAATTCCATTCCTTAGAAGTTTATATCAATTAAAGTTTTAAAAAAAAATATACAAGAGATACATTTTCTGGCCAATCAACAGATTTACAGTTTCTATTCTTGTCTATTCTTATTCTCTTTTCTGTATTCTTGACACAGTTTTCTCTCCAATCTTGTCGTTTCTTATAGCTACCCGTTAGAAGAAGAAAGTAAAAATAAAGAGAGAGTCCCGACTCGTTGGAAGAATAGAAGAGAGTTGACTTTCCATATACTTATTCATAAACGTTGTATGTGTCTCTCTTTCTCTTTCTCTCCTTCGTAGATTCAAATACTTTGTTACTACGTAATAGCAGTTAATTATTATTACGCAATAATTTTTCTATTTTCAGGCAGTTGCGGACGGTTGTCCGCAAAAATTTTGTCTGTTTTATTCGTTCCTATTCATAAAACAAGAGCGAAAAAAAGTTTTGGACAAAAGTGTCGTGAGACTACAATACAATTGTATTCGTCATGGCCGTAACGCGATACGTTCGACAAAGCCGCACATATTTGTTACAATGATCAAAGGTGTTAAAGTGTTAAGACGAGATCTAAAAGATTTGGCTTTTTTTATGCATTATTCCAAAAGATTCTCTTCAAAGATGATCGCACGAGTGTTTGTTTCAATAATATTTTATTATTTTTTTACACAAAAAAAACTAATTATGTGGACAATCTTATACATACATTTTTTTAACTTATATTGTTTCTTTGAGACGAGAAACTCTCTCCGACATATAGTTGGTGATTGTATAATTTCCCCAAACACATTTTTTTAATTAATTCGCACAAAGATTAAAAACATTTGTGTTAATTCACAATCTTCTCCCCACTCTGTCTCTCTTCCATTTCTATTTTAATCCCGCGTTTGAAATCATCGCGAACTCGATCCCCGATACAAAGCAAAAAATGTGAGACAAAGTTCGATCGGAGGATCCGCGCGATGGAGGATGAAGTCGAGCCGTAGCCTCCGTCGCGTATAACCACGGATTGCCCGGGTTCTTTATGGGCAATCTATGGTGATGGAGATGATAGGCAACGAGATATACGTAAACCTGATTCTGTAGGATCTTCCCGCGACCCTACTGGAAGAAGCGGAGTATGTGGCTGGAGGCGCCTGGAAGAACCTCGATTCCCCAATAGTTTAACTTACGGCCGGATTTACTGGCGGAGATAGGAGAACTCCCGCGCATTGGCTGATAGACCCGCGACACCTACGCTCTCTCACGAATTCTCAGCGATCCTCAAACTTTTCCGTGAGAATCACGTTTGCCGATCATATAATCCAGCGCAATACTATAATTATCTTCTTTGTTCTTCGATATGTATTTGTTACTCTTGCACAACAACGCAATTATCATATTTCGTAAGCACATTTACGTATACGTTTTATTTCGATGCCATTTTAACATCGAGAACAAAATAAAAATATTTAAATGTAAAAATTCATAGCTACGCGTAACGAAAATCTCTCGCGATAGATTTATTCGAAACACTCGAGTTATTAAATTGTGCTGAAATTTCTTAAAAAATGCTGAATAAAAAATTGGCTGCGTAATTTCGATAAGCGTTCAGAAACCGTCATCGGACACTGTGTCCGAAGCTAGTTTCTCCTAGTATCGGAAAAACATGAACAGGAAGCTTCTCGAAGCGTAGAAGCACCCCTGCTTCCGTGGCAGCCAGCAGCAAAAGAGAGCGGACGCGAGCAAAGCGCCCGAAGAGTGTGCGCGCGAGCGAAAGGGAAAAAGAACGGCACATAGAGGAAGAGAGGCGACAGGCTGGCGAGAAAGAGAGAGAAAGGAGTCGCGCGGGAGGATGAGGGAGCAAAGAGCGGAGGGATGAGCTTGGTCTCATCTTGCCTCCACAAAGCGGCGCCGCATCAGATAGCATTTGTTTTAAATATATGGATCGGGTGGTATGGGCCCAGGGCGCGCGCGATGGCTGGGAAGGGATGCCACGAGAAAAAGAGAAAGGGAGCGGATACAATACCCCATATCCTACCTACGCAAGGACCACCCCCCGCCTGTCGCGCGAACGTACGGTAGAAAAGGAGAGAGAGAGAGAGAAAGGGCGAATGTGAAGCGGCGAGCAAAAGCAAGACGGGAAGAGAGAGAGAGAGAGAGAGAGCTTCACGGTATACGACACAACTCGTTTCCTCGGTATTCCCCAGTTTCGGGAGCCAATACTCCAACTCCCCTTCCCCACCTTTCCTCCCCCCGGAATCTACCGAACGAGTCTGCTCTCTCCGTCCGACCTCCTCTATCCTCCCTGCGGCCAGATATCGGCTTCCCAATAACCTAACCGAGTGCTCCGCTCCGGCTACCAGCGGTATTCGTGTCCTGGTTTCCTTGCAAAACCTCTCCGAATATCCTGCGATCCTTACGTTTGGCGAAAAGAAGAAGAGAGATACGTCTAGAGTCATGTTCCATTGTTAGCATACATAAATGTACGTGTGCGTATCGGATAATGAAAGAGCTTAAGAAAAATGAAGAGAAAACGGAAAAGAAAATAGGATAACCGAAAAAAAAAAAAAGGTACTATTTCGTAAACTGTCCATTAGGTCGCGATCTCATTTTTCTTCTCAAGGTTGACCTCTTTTCAAACATGAAACGCTATAACGACTTTTGTCGAGGACGCACACCAAATTGAATGAAAATTGGTGCCGGTTAAATGTGTATCGGGTTTTTAACGGGATATATATGTATGTTCTTTCACGCGACACAATAAACTTTCGAATGAGAAAAAACTTATCTTTCGAACACTTTGTTTATATTTATTTTTTTTTACATATATTTTTAAAATTAAGAACCGAATCTTGTATTAACAAATGTAAAATAATTATGAATAAAGTCAATAATAATTTCTAATTTCTCTATTTTTTTTCTGTATTTTTCTTAGTATCTTAGTAATTATATTCTTGCACAAATATAATTACTCCGGAAAATCTAGGGTCAAAGATTTAATTTTTTGAAGAATCCGAATGTGGAGATAAAATAAATGTGCTAAAATCAAGACGCATTTTATTTGCACTTTGTCGCTCAACGAGACACAGTACCGTCTCGAGACTGCAACCAACAATTTATTTTTTTTATTTTGTCATCGAAGAACAAAAACATATATTTATACATATAGTTGTATCATTTTTATACAATGCTTCTAATAAAATTAGTTTATGTGGCTATATCATTAAATTTTGCTGACGCGTTTTCTCATACACGCACGTTATAAAAAATCAAAGTGTTTGATTGCGATTAATTGCGAGAAAATATGCACGATATTTCGAGAAAACGAAATCGCACGGAATCTTTGACGCACAACTGGCACAATGCGCGACAGCGGCATTCCTTAGTCTCTCGATCGGGTCTCGGTAGCTGCAGCCGGGATGCGCGCAACACCGCCGGGCGGCGAGATACGGCACAACGTGTAGGACGGTAGGGAGAAAGGCAGGCACTTTGTCAGGGGTCAGAGGTCACTCGAATTTCACACGTGGATTAACTCTCCGACGAGTGGAGTGCGCTCCACCTCCTTCCTCCTCGCGTCCTCTGGCTTCCTCTCGTTCCTTCCTCGTCCACGCTTCCATCACCAACACCCTCCTCCCTCCTTCGCCGCGGAAAGCCTTGCTACGCGAATTCCGAGATCCACCCTGTGCAGCCGCTAATGAACGTCCGCGCGAGCTGCGACAACCACCACCCACGTCTACTCTCCTTCTCCAACCCCAGTCGCCGTCGTCCACATCCCGCGCGGCAATATCGTACACGGGAGTGCACGACAACGAGCACCTGGCCGATGAAGTCGAGGGGGGATGCTTTCTAGGAGGGTGGGGGATCGGTCGGGGTGTGATATTCGCGCGGTGATCGTATTAAATCTCCTTCGAGCCGTGCTTTTCACCTTGCCGCTCACGCCCGCCGGCTGCGTCGTCCATCGGTCTCGTAATTTAACCTGACTTCAAATAAAACCATCGGACGGGATATTCGCAACCCCCCCTCCGACGTCAGCTCCAATTTAGAAGTAGTTGGTGAGAGCGATGATCGCAGGACTCTGCTCTCTCTCTCTCTCTCTCATGAAATATCTAAACTACACTGATCTGATTGAAGTTTACGGCAATGTCGGTAAAACCGTTTTTTAAGATAGATCGTAGCGTGATACTCATTTGCCTTTTACCATAGAAACGCTTGTGCTTTTTTTTTTTTTATCACAATTTTCAGAACTCAAACATTTGACATTGTTTTACTAGAAAAATTATACAAGTACACACCAAAAGGAGAAAACGGAAGAAGATATATATAAGTCAATTCTGATTAAGAAAAGTAAAAAAAAAAAAAAAAAAATTTCTATATGAATGCGTGTTCTCATTTGTGAGCATTTTTTTTGTTGAAAGAGCAATTCAAATACATACGTACGAGGTGGTCTAAACTAAGTTTCGATCGGTTCGAATTGCAAACATTAATCGAGTCATTGACTTAATGCTTAAAACCGCACTCTTCGCAATTACAATAAAATTATTCTGAAAAGTTTACAACATCATATCGATAATAACGTTTGTATAAAACTAACAAATTGATATTATAATTTGTATTGAAGTACATACATGTGATAACCGTAAAAATTCAATAAAATTAATTGTTGCAATAACGATGTTCAAATTTGTTACATTAGACGATGTAATATTTTGCCGCGCAATTTTGATCATTTTGCGAAAATGATTGTTTAAACGTTTCCGTGCTCGTTGCAAATCGATATTGATCCGAGAAGTTGCCGAGAGCACTTGATATACAAAAACCGAAGCCAATGCAGTACGGGTGCTTCAAACAAAAAAATTTCATTTCATGTAAATAACAAGCCTATTGAGAATGTGAACAAATCCTGTTATTTGGGCAGCATGGTGTCCTATAAGAAGGGTCTCTGGAACCTCTTCGGAAACTGCTTCGGACCGTAGTCAACAAGCCGCAAAATGCATCCACGGCGGAGCGTTCGACTTTGGCCGAATGTAACTTTTATGCGATACAAAAGTCAATAACGCTCCGTGCGCCGTACCGAAGAAGTTAATGACGTTGTCAGCAGAATTCGAGAGGTCTCAACCGCCTTCAGCGTGTTGCATAGTGTTGGAGAGATTCTCCCATTATATATATCAAAGCAACTAAACTTGGGCTCTCTTCAGTACCGCTATAAAATCGGTATTGTTGGTATGTAGTATCTAAGGATCTAACAAAGAGTCTTCAGGTGTTTATTAATCGCTGCTTACGCAGAGAGAATTTTGCGTATATTCTAGCCTGTAACAATCACTCATTCTTGACCCACTTAAAAGAGCCAATTAATAGAGGTGGTGGTCTTGAAATAAAAAGACGTAAACGGAGGTATCGTATTTTGAGACAATCCGCAAACAACCTAACCAAGATGTGGTCCTGGACTGAAACCCCCAAGATAGTGGACGAAGAGGAATAGCTGAGAGTGGCGAAACGTGGCCAGAGATTAAAAAAAAAAATTAACGCTCGACAAAGTGCGTTGGCGACGCTTCGTAGGAGTAACAACAGGACTTGTTATTATGTTTGTTGCAAATAATCTCTCTAATTTTTTGTTGTTGTTGTTGCAAAATATATAAAATTCTTTGCTTTTTGAAATGAGATCTTTTTTTTTGTTATTCTCTATGTTCTGTATCTTATTTAGACGTTTACATATGTATGTATATTTTATCGTATTTATGTGTATATGTATATATATATACATATATATGTACACGCATCTCTGAATTCATTACAATCTGAGATTTCTAACTTCAAAATACTTTAGCGTACGTACAATAGCTGTACAAAACCTGTTTTAAAGAGCAAAGACTGTATTTTGCAATAACGAAGGATATAAAAATGATTTGCAGCAAATAAGGAAATATTGTCAAAATGATACTATTTTTTTTAGATCATTTATCTTAGTATTTTTTGAAGTCGTGACGAAATAGCGAGAAATTTTTTAGAACGAGTACATCGAATTATCTATAAAAACCTTTTTTTTTCTTATTTTTAACAAAACTAAACTTATTTTTAATAAAAATTGTGTTGAGCAATGTTATTTCTCTGTCCGAAATAAGAGTGGTTCGAGAACCTTGCTATATATATTTGTATGTAGAACAGAGCCTGAAACATTTGTAAAAAATATGGGTTTGGTTGGGAAATAGTTCAGAGCGAAGTGTGCAGTAACAGTTACGTGTTTTAACGGTAAACAGAAAAATGCTATCGATCATATTTTTAAACAAAAATAATAATATGAAGTTTTTCATCGTCTTAGAAACATGATTGCTCGTGAGAGTGGCGAAGACAAAAAAAAACAGATAACATCGTGACGATATCGTACTTTTTTTTTTATTATTATTTGCAAGCATTGTTTTTCCGTGTATTTTCACTTCTCGACCATTAGGTTTTGCAAGTTGAACGTTCGACAAACGAAAATGTGTTTTACGAGTTCGCTTTGTTGCATAAGACAGTAATCTTTATGAAATTTTACGGGGTTTGCTTTTTTTAGGTCACTTTTGCCAGACGAGAACCGTTTTTTCTAGGTCTAGATTTTAGAGTTACAACGGTTCGTCCGTCCAATAAATGGTAGAAATTTTATTGCGTGACCTTCTTTCGTATTTTTTCCGCTTTCTTCAACAAAAGAAAGATTAATAATATCTTAAGAAAAGTGTTAACGGTAAATAAGGTGTCTTTTTTCTTTTTCTCACACACACACACAGTCAAGGTTTTTTCCTTATTTCAAAACTAAGAAGGTTAAAGTACGGTTAAAAGTAATTTAAATAACTCTTTCTAGAATAGTTCTATATTTGTCGGAGAAAATTTGTAAAAAAAAGAGACAAACCTACTTTTTTATTATATAGATCATCCGGGAAATATATTTCAATGTTTTGTTATTTTGATATATGTATATGTATGTTCGAGAAAAGATCTTTTACTTAAGCGCTCTTAAACACGTTGCGTCTGTGTGTATCATAAATCTTAAAAATAAAAAAAATAAGGTGTCGTAGGACATGTCATTTCATCTTTTTTATATCTTTCTAATTTTATTTAAACAATTATGCTGTACGAAAGCGTGTACAATTAGAGTAAACACGATAAAAAAAAATGGAGGTTAAAAAAAAACTAATTTTCTCAAAACTACGTTCGGGGGAGGAGTATATAATTTACAACTTCCGATTTATACTTTTGCAGCAGGATTTTCTTGAATAAGAGTTTTTAGAGCATCAGCCGTGATTTTTATAGAACACTTTCTAAGTTTTCGGACTTTTTTACATGTCACGCCGTTCTTCTGTTCGATACAAAATTCTTTTTTTTTTTTTTTTTGGATCCAATCTAACCAGATCTGTAACGGAAGAATCATTTAACGTAGGTATAAAAAACTTTTAACCCGTAAAACGCCATATTTTAAGCTCAACCACTTCCACATGGAACATTTTTTCGGAAGAACGTGGTAAAGTAACACGCTCGCTATAATTCGCGATACGTAATATGATTTAGAAAAATCTCATTGTGCGCTTTATTTATTCTTTACTTTTCCTTTACTGACCCAATTCCACACAGTGCGGGAACAGCGGGCGCAATGCGAAATGTAAAAAATTTTATCCAGTGTTTTCGAGTTTAAGAACTATTATCTCTCCATAAAGATCTCACATCATTGATCCTCGGAAACCGGTTAAAAATATATTAGGGATATGCAAAAAAAAAAAAAAAAAAAAAAACTCGAGAACACAATTCTACACGTACTTTACCACGTGGATCTACACAAATAAATCACACAGTCTCTAGTCTCGAGAGGGTGCGAGACTCGGAAAGCGGACGAGAGACGACCACCCCGAAATTTTAAATCGAAAAATAATCTCCCCTAATGCGCATTTTAAGATTCACGGCATGATGCATGTTGCACCGTTTCGCAGCAGCTGTCGAATGGTGAACCTCTTCGAAGCCAGCGCCAACGTCAACCAAAGTCAAACACACCGCATCGGGCGCCCTAACGCTTCCATTTAAAGCGGAGATATCGTACGTGCGAGCTAACGATGCGTTCCAACGGGACCGGGAGATACCGTTGGCGTGTGTATGCGTGAAGTATTATAATTGCGATGTTGCGTGTGTTTACTAGAGCACGCGATTAAGTCAAACTTTTATCCATCAATGCTGCTACGACACTGTTGCAATATTAATTTCTTTTTAACACACGCGATTTTCAAAATAAATTTTCATCCGAACGGACGAAGAGATACAATTGTTTTCAATGAGAAAAACTTATATACAAATTCCGCGATTGATTTGTAAAAATCAAAAAAACAAATTCTTCTCCCAACACAGAAGCTTCCAAATTTGCGACTTTATTTCAAAACACAAAGCGCTAAAACGCAATTCAAAAGAACACGTTGAATCTCAGCGCGCACTTTCAATTTTTCACATCGGTATTTTTGAACTTCCGTTTGGCAAAAAATCTCGCACCTAATGCACGCTTTAGAATACACCACGCAACGCGCGTTAACTTCTTTTTTAACCCTCCCCTCTTTCTCTCTCCCTCTCTTCTTCTTCTCTCTCTCTCTCTCTCTCATCATAGGTCTACCGCCATCCAAATTCAAACATCCCTCCGCTCCGCACCGCGCTCTTACACACACGTACGCGATCTCGCACGAGCGCGCGCGAGCGAGATATGCGTGAAAGGGCTCGTGGCTGCACAAAGAGTGTGGCCAGACCTGTGCACGGTGTGTTGGTGACTTAATTCGGTGTGAATATATGCAAGCCCCGCCGAACCAATCTCTACCCCTACTCCACACTCCCGAGCATACACGTAGAGCACTGGCCGACCGGTCGGCTAATTTCAATACCCTCCCTGCCACACACATCCCTCCTCCCGCCACCACCGCGCCACCCTCTCACGTCCACACCCGGATTCATCCGTGTATGTACGTACATACGTGAGCCACCTCGATCTCCGAGCCGCTCCTCTCTCTCTCGTTTCGCGTGTACGTAACGCGCGCGCGTGAGTGTGTGTAAGTGTGTGTGTGTGTGTGATGATGCGGGAGAGCGTGTGTTATACGGCGCGACAGAGACGAGGCCTTGCATGTGCGTGTCCGGGGTGGATTGTTTCGCTCGTGAAGCGCGTGTGCGCGTACAACGACGACGCGGATGTATTTGACGCCAGAGAGGAATATAGAAGAGAGGGCGGGCGCGGGTCGGGAGAGGCGACGGACGGAAAAAAGGGACGCGTTTCTACACAACAGGAAGCACGCTGTAGCAGCGCATACGAGCGAGAGTGAGATTTCAGGAGGAGAGAAGACGCGCGCGACGCGTTTTCCGTGCGCGTGCGAGCGAGCGAGCGAGCGCGATATATCCTCTCCAATTAATATGTCTCGCCTTAATGCTCGGTTTCGCTCCTCCGCGTCGCGATGATGTTGAGATTTCCTCTCGTTCTTGTACCGGCCTATCGCATGATGTAACTCAATTACCGCCGCTTTTTCCCGCGCCGAACTCTTTCGCATCTTTCGGAGCACTTGCTCGTTTCTCTTCGGAAAAAAAAATTCACTGCTTTCTTGAACGTATATGTATAGAAATACGTTCGGATTGCTTGTGAAATAGTTTTTCTCGCGAAAAATATTAAACTTAATTCTCTAATTTGAAACATTATATATTCATATAACGGAAAAGGCAAACTATATCGACGCGATTTTTAGTTTTGGGCTAAATATTTTTTTAAATAGAAAAAAACCTACTTTTTTTTCTCTCTCATTTTTGTAAGATATACCTTCGATATATACACGTGGCGCGATATAACATTTCCTTCAACGAGTAATTTCGAACGTGACAATGAGCGCGCGATGACCCGGCGAATGGGGTCACGTGAAAACGTGAGTCGCGAAATCTCGCGAGCATATCGCGAGCTCGCTATTACCGCACCAACTATCACACTATCGTCACAATGCGCATCGACGAAAAAGAAGTTTTAAATCTTGTTTGTTACAACGCTGTGACAAATTAGTTATTACACCGAAAAAATTGTATTCTTGTTTTGAGGAGATATCCCACTTACTTTAAGTATATTTTATACTAAAATAGGCGCCAAGAAGAGTTTCTTATTTTAAGAGAAAAATCCTCTAAATAGTAATATATATAAGAATATAAAAAGCCTCTATAGAAAAACATATATATATCTCACTATCAAAAAAGACTATTCTTAAATTAAGAATATATTCTTAAATAATTCTTAATTAATTTCAGAAGAATATCATCTAAAATCTTTGAAAAGATTTTTTAAGTATAAAATCTTCTACTTACGAGAATATAATTTTTTCGGTGTACGCAACAGTATCGCATATCGTAAGTAGTTCGCGTCAATTTGATGTATATTAATTTCGTTCGCAATAAAGAATTCATTCGTTTATTGCTTCGATTTAAAAAGACCGCAATTTCTCCCGTCTCCCTCGCTTCCCTAAAAAAGAAGAATCGGGGGGGAATCGCCGGCCGCGATCGGCGGACCTTTTCCGCAGGAACTGCCCGAGCAATCACGCGCAATCACGACTCGCATTATAAAACTGTTCTCGAGGGAGGGTTGTCGTGGTGCTCGACACACCGTGCGACGACGAACGACGCGGGGGCGCGGGAGAAAACCCCGTTCAGGAAACGGAAACGCGCGGGAGGATAACGGCGGAAGGTTTTGGATCGTATAAGCGACGAGTTCTCTCCGCGTTGGAGATTTCGCCATCTCGAAGGGGCCCGGAATGTGCCTGGCCCGTCGTACGTGAGAGCGACGTAACTACGTACACGGACGTAGGCAAGGTAGGTTTGTCCGAGACAATAGCTCCCCGCGTGGTCAGAGGCAGCGCAACGAAGGAGGGTTGGAAACGTAAACTGGACTGGGGGGGGTACGTATCTTTACGGGCCATAAAAGCTGGCCCTCGTTACGGAGGGACTCCGGTACCGCACCCGTGGCCACTAAGGCGCCACACCACGAACCCTTCGTGTGTCGCCTTTAACCCCCCCCCCCCTTCTCTCCATTCTCTGTATCTTTCTCGGTCGTTCCGACGAGTCTCTCTATCTTCCGCGTCGATCGCTCCACGACCCTCTCTACCATCTCCTACTTAACCCTTGATTCATCCGCAGTATTCTGGTGTCGCGCGGAAAATAATGTCGCTCGCTATAGAAAAAAAAGGGTCACTTTGGAAAGAGATTGCATATATTATATTGCATATACACAGATTACATTGTGAGAAATATGTGCTTGAAATTTTCCTACCGATTAACTTTTATTTGTCTTGTAGATTTTTAAAATTAGTTAGGGGGGGTATCCGGGGTCTGTCATATGTGAGATGCAGATCCAGCATCTCCCGTACGAATTTAAGAATTGAGTTTTCAACTCAAAAAACACTCACTTGTAAAAATTTGCAAGTTGAATTCGTTACATGTGTATGTATATATATATGCAAGTACAGTTTCCGCTCAAACATCCTGCGAATGGCTCGTAAGGCCTTGTATATTTCTTGTTATTGTCTTGTACAAGTTTTATAAGATCTTAAAGGATCATATTATAGCGTATGTTTCAAATAAAAATTGCTAAATATCAACGATCGATCTAAACATCATAAAACATTATTAAGTTTGTGTTCAGTATGTTTAAGTTATTATATTATGTTTATAGTATGTCTATGTTATTGTTGTTTTGACTCCTTGTGCTTGCCGACGCGCATTAGACGGTCTTTGTGATGACTTGTCGAGTTGAGCGCGTACATATTTAAATTTTTGCAAAAAAATTTTTTGTTTGTATCTTTTTGTACATATCTTTCTGTCTAACGGATGTTTTTCTATTCTATTATATTTTTTTATTTTTTATTCAGTATGTGTGTGTGTGTGTGTGCGCTGAAGATGATCACCAATAAAATTTGATCAAAAACGTCCGGAATACAACGTGCGTTTTAAATTGTTTTTTATTGTCCTTTAACTTGGACCACAATGTTCTTTGGTTATTTTTTTTTCATTTGTTTCATCGAGAGAATAGTATTGGAATACTATTTATAAAACATTATCTAAATTGAGAGATTTCCTGATTATAGAAAGTCATATACGTACAATGGTGGTTCCTAACAACTTAAGTGGTCGAATCTATTACCTCCCCCATTATCCTAATTGCTCTTCTGTATGTAAGAGATTATGTTTTGTTCTGCGTATATATGATCAGCTTGAGCGCACGATGGTAGAATAGCACCGGGAGAGAGGAGAACTTAACCTTCAAACGAATGAATGGTTTCAGCAATGTGCAGAGCGAATGTTGGAATCAAAAACGGACCCGTAGCAAAATGTTGCTTTTAACGATTTTTCAAATTTAGAATATACATTAGAACGCTGTTATGTTTACGAATTCATGTGGTTTTTTTGTTTTTTTTTTTTGGCATACTTTGGAACAATTGTGACTTAGGAGCGACATGTGTTTGGGTCCAAATGGGTCTGGTATCTGCGAAGGTTAAAAATGAGAACTAATGACCTTGACTGATAAATCACTTAGGTAATGAGAGAACTAAAGTTCACGGAAAACTCTCCACCGTATTGTAATGCGAGAAAAGACTTGCGGTCGCAACGGCTTAACGAAGATGTTTCGTCACGATATAGGGTATCCCCTATATGTGGTATGGGCCTTATTCGCCCATACGTGGGGAGGGACCACGGGAGTCGTAAACGATGTCACCGCTGTAGTACCAGCAGCAAAATCGAAACCCCACGTGGATTCGACGAAGCACTCGAAAAACGCGACCCGAATCTTTCGGTCGCCCAATTCCAAATAGCTAACGGCATAATTGGGCCTGAGCCTATTGAAAGAGGCTTTCTCGCGAGGCTTGTCTCCCTTGTGAGTACTCGTTTGATCAATGGAATCGAACAAAGACGTTATGTTGCAACATGTGCGCGAAAGATCCCCTCTTTGTTGGACATCGCAAATATATAGCTAATGTTGGCGTTATTATCAAAATCTATATAACGCGCGAGAAAAAGTAAACCGTTATATTAATAATAAAAAATTAATGTTTTCTCATACATATTGTACATAAAAATCTTGCTTCGAAATATATTGTATATCGTAAAAAACTACGTAAAAAATAAAATAAAAATAGTTTTTTTTTCCAATCACAAGTGTCACTGTATCTTTTTTTTCTCTTATATACCAATATACCAAGGAGTTAGAAGGTGCCAAAGAACTGGGTCGGAGCAACCGGAGTAACCGATATACAATATACGCGTACACAATGTTACGCGCGTAATTCTAAACGAAAGCGAAGGCGACCCCGTGGAGTGCCAAAATATTTGAGGGGCCTTATACAGCTTATCCACGATACTCGCCCGGGAGGAAGAACGTCGAGGAGGAGAAGAGCGATAAATAGCAGGCTAACCTCATTTTTCATGTGGCCTATAAAAATCGTCGTCCGTGTATGACCGGCTTGAATAGGGCCCCCCCAAACCTTTCAGCGGGTCTTGAAAAAGGAGAAGATGCCGGCGGCCCTTCTCATTGGCGGGCGCGGAAGCGTGACATTATATTTATGTTGTCACCCCGCGTGTCAACGGCGTTGCTACCGGTGCACTCGTCAAAGCAAAAAAAAAGAGAGAGAGAAAGAGAGAAAGAGAGAACGAAATAAAGAGTCGCGAGAGAGACATGGTCGGGGGGGGCCCGTTGGGACCGTGTCTGCAAACACTGTCATTGGCGCATCCCGATCGCTACTCATACCGCGGGGAAACAACAATGCGACGGATTCTTTCGATACTTGTGTACCGTAGCCAGTCATCGTAAAACCATCGAATCGAATCGCGAAGAAAGCAAACGGATATTTCTCTCTCTCTCTCTCCAATCCTCTTTCTTGTAAATTCAATGCAATCGCGCTGAAAAGTCAAACGCGGATATAAATGAATTGGTAGAATAAAAATCTTTGCTCTATATATATATATACATAGTGACTTTTTTATAAAATTATTTTTATACAAAAAAAACGTAGAAATCTCGATTACAAAGAAAACGGCGCAAGTTGCTTGCGGCGCAATTAGTCTGGAACGCGCAATAATTAGACTATTGAGATAATAAATAGTCTGACTTTTTTCCGAACCCAAAGTCGGGTGACAAAACGATGAAGAGAGATCGTAGAGAGGTCCTTCCGGTTGTGCTCTACACGCGCGTGCCTCTGTTGTTGCAACTGTCGCGCTCTGCGTATAACAGTTGGCTCCAGGACACTATCCCGGGTGTCTGCGAATCGTCAAAACGTATTAGATCTCGCGCCGACAACATCCGGTCTTTTAAGCGATATCTCGCCCCGACCACTTAAGATAACCTACCCGATCATCTGTCAGCGGTTTCTAACAACTTCTCTTAACATAAAAACTTTGTTTAAGGAACTTGCGGAGCAATTCTTGTGGAAAACGTGTCAAATTTGATATTTTCAAAATTCTTCTTTAAAAATACATTTTTTTTTAACGTAAAAAACTACTGTTTTATTACGTACTTTTATTTGCACTGTGTTAAACTATTATGACTTTAACGCGTATGAAAAATAATCTCTTTTGTAAAAAGATTTTATATTAGTATCGAAGGATATTTGTGTCGATAATCAAGAGAAGATTCTATATGATAGTTCGAATATAGTCTATATGCTTATCTAACTGGTGTCCAGACGCTTCGTGAGATACGTGATGTATATCGAATAAAATCTGACACGAGTCTCTCAGTTGAAAACGGGAGAACCTGGCACTACCCGATAAACCGAAACGTACGAAAGACCGTGACGAATTACTCGAAGCTGGTCGAAAAGCCCGGAGAACAATCAATATCCGTCGTTCGTAACTGGCATAAGTCGTACGTGCTCGCGGACGTTATATAGGCGGGCAACGCGTGCCAGTTTCCATCGGGAGTGACGGTAACAGCTGTTGCACGTCCATTTCGGAGCTTTCTCCGTGGAAGCTCTACGGGAGGGGAGAAAGAGAGAAAGAGCGAGAAACGGAAAGGGAGGAAGGAGAGAAAGAGAGAGAAAGAGAGAGAGAGAGAGAGAGAGAGAGAGGAGAGAGAGAAATATTAGCGGCTATGATCGTCGCGTAAACACAACCTAAAAGCAGTAGATCACCCGGTTTCTTCTCGTACATTTCTGAACACACGCACGGATATAACTATACGCTACCTTGAAACATCGTGAACCATCGATTTACATTCGTCAGACAGGAAAATCGTCGGAACTCCCTAGCTAATCAAAGATACATCGATCGCGAGCAAGTTCGCATGTCTCAAGTGAAATTGAAATCCGAAGGACTTAAAAAACAAAAACTCGTAAACTATTTTTAAAAAAACTATTTTTTAAAAATATAAAATTTTTAATTTCTCTCCTGCGTTCTCGCGATATGTACGTGTGATGCGCATTGTAAATCTGTCGACATTTGCCAAGTCACATATTTGAATCCTCATTGTAAAGAAAGAATCCTTGTACAAAAAAAAGAATTGTTCTTTTTTTTTATCGTTTATGTTCTCTCCTCAAATTTAGTAGTGTGGAGTTCGTGCCTAACCGAGAATAATTTGGTCTTAAATATTTAATCCACAGGAAAGACGTTTCAATATAGTTCGCAAAATTACCTCTCGTTATGTTCTTTTTTTTTTGCAGGAACCTTTTCTAAGGCACGCCTGTCAGCTAGTTTTTTTCGTGAGTTTTTTGATCAAACAACAGCACGTGTCCGTTATTAAGTACCTGATTGCGACCTGGGATTGGGTGCTGGCTCGACGCACACCTCGTTTAAAAGTTTTGTTCTTTTTTTGTGTGCGTGTCCTTCGGTCAGTGGCGAGCCGCAGGGATTTTACAATCCTAATAAAAATCCCGCAAAAGAAAATCTATGTCTTTGGTTACTGTCTGTCTGTGTGTGTGTGTGTGTGTGTATACTTGCCTTTTTAATCCCGAAACCCCAATAGAAATTAAAAGCTTCATCTGTCGTTGTTGTTGCTCAGACCAACTCTAACCCCCTCTTCCTTTTCTATCAGAGATTTTATTTCTTTTTCTACATCGGAAAAACCAAAAAGTTTTATTCACAAGACGCAGACTATACCTAATAACCACATAAAAGCAAGAAAAAATTTAAGGATGTAACAATGGTTGGTGTAAAAGAGACGAGAGAATGTTTGTGAAAATGACGGAGACAAGAGATATATATCAACACAAAAGGAATGTGCAAAATGTCTTCTTTCGGGATGTTTTTCGACCGAGAGGTCGTAAAAACGAAGCAATCGTCAGTCGGTTGTAACACTGTAAATCGTTGCTCGGTCGTATATCACTCGGTTAAAAAATAATATCCACGCTACACGCGTTCTCGATTTTTTTTTCTTTTTTTTTTTTTTTTTGCGTCCTACCACCATCTCTCCGTTGTTGGTGCTGCTATTCGAAAAAACCCTGTATCGTCGATACTTATCCTTTTGCTTTCGATGTAGACACGATTCGCGCTGTAGCGCGACGCTTGAAATTCTAATTACCGTCTGCAAATTTACTGTCTAAACAGAACAGAGATATATTTCATCGAGCGTCCTAATAAAAACTGCTCCGACGCGCGCGCGCGCCTCCGCGTTTTTGCGACAGGTCCGTCCAACGAGTCGAAGACAGACTTTGCGAGCGAACGCGAACGATTTCAGCTCGCGCAAAATTAATTTTGACTGCGAGTCTCTCTCTCTCTGTCTCTCTCTCTCTCTATCTTTCTCTCTCGATTTTAATAAATATCACCGAATTTCTCGATATTCGATGTATGATCGGAGAAAAATCGCGGCGGCGGATCGCGTGCAAAAAGAACGGGGGTAGGAGATAAAAAGCGCGCTCGCGCAAGCTTTTTCTCGTTACACAAATCGGCGACACTCTTATTCGCGCATCGAAACATCGACTGTTCGCTCGCGGCAACCGATAAAATCTAGTCGAAAACGCGAGATCGTATCATGATGTAATGCTTTTACAGCAACGAACGCGCGCGCGGCGGATGTCCGCTGCATCGCTTTCACCGCAGAGTCTGCGTAATTCGGATGCATGTGTCACGGACGCGCGGGACGCGAAACAAATCCAAAGGGAATTCGAAGTTTCGATTAAACGCGCCTTTCATGAAATGTATTTTTTTTTCTTTTTTCTTTTTTTTCTTTTTTTTAGCAAAGAGATAAACACGGTATAATATTGTTAATTTCGGTCTATCGCGAACACAAATCGCTCTCGTTCTGAATAGCGTTCCACTGTTATCGATACTTGAGATATACGAGCGATATATATATACCGTATGTATTTCCCTGTAGTATATATATAAAAAAAAAAAAAAATTCCTCCACGCAACTGCGTAATTATCCCATGTAATTCTACGGTCGGAACGATGCAAAATTCGGTTGCGCGCGCAATCACCGAAAAGGAAAAAGATCGGCCATTCATGCGCGCGTATCGCGATAAAATCTGAGAGCCGCGCTGAAAGCGCGCCAGATCGTATCGGCCAGTAATGCGATCCCCCAGCAACATAATGGCGCAAAACCCGGTCCATTGTTGTCGACCGGGGGTACATTCAGTGCACAGGATGTGCTCCCCGATTTTCTCGGGTGTCGTATAATGTGGCTTACGCCTAGCGGGGGGATGATAGGAAAGGGATATTGCAGCGAGATCTGGCGATTTAGGATAAAGAGAGAGAAAAAGAGAACAACAGAGAGAGGATAGGGAGAACGAGAAAGAGAGAAAAGACAAAGTTTTGTAGCGGCTGGATACGCGGGGTGGATGTTCTGTTGCAAGGTATACCTTTTTTTTCTACCAAGTAATCTGTAAATGTATCCCCTATCTCGCAAAATTACAAGAATCCACTTCTCACGAATAATTTAATTCGAATAATATTATCTCTTTTCAAACACACACCAAAAATTCAATTTCTGAAAAATCTGATAATATTTAATCGTAAAACACAGAGCAGCAAGATTTCTCTTTTTTTAAATAACAAACTGTGTGTACTATTTGTGTGTGTGTGTGCGTGTGTGTACAGCTTTGATAAACAAAACAACTCACATAATAATTTCACAAAATAATGCTTTGTCTAATTTGTGCATTACCAGTGAGATATTTGCATTTTTTTTTATTCACTAGTATTGGATACGTAGAAAACTATTTGTGGTCTTTGGTTTCAGAGAAACATAGAATGTGTATGTTCAAAGATACCGTATATATTGACTGATCACATTGCAGAAATATACAAACAATTTTGACCAGAGATCCAGGAGACCAGATCCAGGGGACTATGTGTATAAAATTATATTTTCTGTGAAAATGCATATTATACCGCGAAGTGGCGCCATCGGTGATGCAATGAGGAAATACGAGGTAAATATTCTACAGTAGATAATGTAGTACTCTTCAAGCGCAAAAAAATACAGTGAACTGTTTTACCGACTATTTTATTACCTACTACAAATATGATAGTTAGCGAAGTTATCGATATGACAAATATAAAAAAACAACAGAATTCGCAGTACATTATAAAAATGTTCCTATATTAAAAAAGGCATTTGGACCGAGAAGTGCGCGTTTGGAGTCGATTATATCGCACCTATTGCTGTCTCTTTTCCGCGTTGCCGATTGGTTGGTTGGTTGATCGAGTCGAATCGAATCGGTAAGATCGAGAGAGTAAATAATAAAAGCGATTTTGAGACAGTCTTTTCGTCGTATATGTAGAGAAAATTAAAAACGTAACTAAAGTCACGTGACAGGAAATAGTAGAAAAACAACACGTAAAAATAACGTGACTGTAATTTATATTATATATAACATTAAATAATACATATTATACATATAATTTATTATATATTTATAATATTATACTTTATATTGTATTATATGTATTATATACATACTACAGAGTAATGTCACTNTTATATTGTATTATATGTATTATATACATACTACAGAGTAATGTCACTGACCTCGGCCGCGCGGCCTTGGCGGGGTCATTGACCTCGGTCGCGCGGCCTTGGCGGGGTCACTGACCTCGGCCGCGCGGCCTTGACGGGGCACTGACCTCGGCCGCGCGGCCTTGGCGGGAGAGGTCACTGACCTCGGTCGCGCGACTGCGGTGAAGTCACTGACCTCGGCCGCGCGACCGCAGCGGTGTTACTGACTTCGGTCACGTGATTACGGTATATATATACATATATATATATAAATATATGCGTATGTGTGTGTATTATATATAGATATAGAATATTACATATAATATATATAATATTCTCTTTTTTACTCTTTTCTCTGTCACGTGTTGTTTTTCCACTTCTCTCTCTCACTATTTTTTGAGTTTGATTTTCATGCGTTATTTTTGACATTTCTCATATGTGTATTATATGGTTTATAAGACGTATATACTATCTGTCATCGCGGTGACAGGTTGTGTTCACTGACAACACGTTAAATAAAAATAACAATAGCGTGCGCGTAGCGGGCGCCTGTATTGTGCTAGAGAGAGAGTATTAGCAGAAAATAGACTTGTTTTCTTTGTATTTTACATCCAACAAAATGTAAGTGTCCACATATAGTTCAAATAATCTCTAACAATAATTGCATTTTTGTCTTTTTTATCTTTATTTAAAAAAGTATGTTTAGTTATCATTGATCGTAATTTGGTTTAATGTAATGAGTATCTAATTTTTTGATGAAGTACAAATATAATGTTGTAACGTCACGATTTACAAGTAAACATTTATAGTTAGATGTGCGATGAACACATTGTCGAAATAATAAAACGTCAAATACAGAGTTTCAAGAGAATTCTCTTCATCTTCACATCTTTCATTACGTAATCCCTTCAAGAAAATCTCAAAACTCGCATTTCTCATTCTCGCAACTTCTTATTCAGTCCCGAGCGTTACCTAATTTACATGATTATTTTCGAAATTTACTTCGAAAGACGCACGGCATAAAATAGCAGCGAGATGATTAAAATTAACACGCGGAAAAAGTTTTTGTGAGAAATTTGTGAAAATTTCTCTATAAAATTTGTTTATGAGTTGATTCGACAATCCCAATGTCTTTTTGAATAAATAAAACAGCGGGATAAACGCGACTACTGATCTCCGCGGACTTAAAGTAGCCCAATGATTTGAACTGTGTCTCGAGACACGACGGTTTACTGATCTCGTACGGTAAATAAGACATCACGAGCATAGCTCGATACTTTATTCGACACACGTGTGATCACTTATCACCAATTTTAACACTTATTCGACGCGGTTTATCTTTGATAAGCAAAAAAAATATGAACAAAACGGGGCGATTTAATGTAACATGAAACGGCGCGAACTATGATGGCCGCATGCGTCTGCGCAATATCGTTGCGTAGCAGCATCATTGCGTAGATCCGTAACTTCGCGTTTTTATGTGTGTGTAGAAAATTAATTTAATTATTTTGACAAAAGTCTTTTAATTGTATAATTTTTTAATCCGTTTACTTATTTAAATAAAAATTTTGTTAAAGTCAAGAAGTTTTTACATTATAAAATATATAACGTATATACTTTCACATATTACAGTAGCAACAATGTAAATAATTGTAAATTTGTTAATTTATTGGCAATGTTTTCAGTCGCCAATGCTACTCAATTAGTTGATGCTATTAATCATTGCGTATAAATGCTGCTTAATAGAGAAGAAAGTCTTTCTGAACAGTCAAACTCGCGCGTATAGAAAAGAACCAGTGCATTTTAGCGATATCAGAATGTGCTCCATCTCTGTCAACTTTGGTACACGTACCAAATGATCGCCTAAAATTGTCTCTTTTGACTTCCAACAACGGAAGTAAGGAACACAACCTATAAAAGAAGTTCAGATACGATAATATAATATAAATGTGTACATATAATGTATAAGATACAGAAAAAAAGATATGTATTGTTCTCGTCCGAGAAGAATATTAGAATATTAAAACATTAGAATATCAGAAGTTAAAAGGAATAAAAACACATCGAATCTGCTACGATATAAATTTATCATAGTTAACGTTAAGATAGAAACAAAACAATCCATGATAGACATCTTTCATTTTAATTATAAATAAAGAAGATAAAATCGAACTACATAACCTTTGTCATTAACATTTATAAATCGTAAAAAAAAGAATCATCAATTTTATAACGCTATAAATATTTCACAGACAGTTCAAAAATTTTTTTACAAAATACTGCGCTGTACAGTGCGGGTTGCGGTGAAAAGTAAAGTAAAGTAACTGTGTTATACACAACTGCAAAAAAATATAATATTCAAATATATCTTCAATAAACGTATAAGATATATAATATACAGTTTTTTGTGTTATTCTCACTTTACTTTTTAAAATGACAAAGAAGTTTTAAAAAGTCGGAATATAGTTTCACAATGGAACACACAAAATATATCTACGTTGTTGTAAGATTTTTTTTAAACTTGCAATAATTAAAAGATTGCGTTGTTTTCATTTCTTTTTAGAAAGAGATAGCAAAATGACAATGTACACATACAAAGCGCTTCAATAAAGCTGATTTTGCTGTTCTTAATCCCAGTTTACAAGATAGAGTATTGTGTGTGTTATGGGACACAGTTTTTATTTAAATGCTCCCACACACTTAATACTTCAGTCAATTTACGCTGTGCAATCCAAGCTAAACGAGAGACCAAGCGCTCGCAGGTACTTTAAAGCTCTGGGTGACTAAATAGGATGAAATTCTGACCGTGTGCAAGAGCGAGAGAGAAGGAGAAGAGGGAGTGAAGCAAATCTCACGTCTGTGTATTATCATCCTTTTGATGTCCTTCTCAAAGCCGGACGAGAGAGGTTGAGCTTACATTCCTCGCTTCGGTAAGCACAGGGAGGTAGAAATTGTAAATTTCGACAACACACCGAACACACCGCTGAGCAAATCGTAATAATTTTTTGTCGTCGCATTTCTGTTTATAACATTTTATAACACTTATATCAGCTATATGCTATAAAAATAATGCGTTATTATTATTTACATGTTTAAAAAAAAAAGTTAATTCGCAATATATTGTTGCAGATTTGTCTTAAATACAAATGTTCAAATCTCTTAAAATTCTTATTAGAAAAAATATCAATATGTCCTTGTGATAACGACTATCGCTTTTTTATATAATAAATTTCTGACAATGTTGTAAAACTCAAAACCGTGATTTTCAAGTGGATAAGTACAGTGTGAATAAAATATGTACGACACGATAGATCGCAGTTGCATCGCAGGCAGGCGCCACTTTCCAAAGTTACGCGAAACTCGTGCCATCCCTGTATCGTTGGAATCTGGAGTGTACCGGACAATACAGGGAGACACAACGGGGCTTTATTAAGCTTATTAACGGAACATACAAGGGGTGGACGTATCTACGTCGGTGGTCGGGGAAAGTATAACCACTGAGAGGGAGACATATGAGAACGCGAAAGATAACGGTGGCGGGAGAGCTGTGTTTCAACTCGTTTATAATCGTGGCGCATTCGAGACCTCTATTTGACGTATCGTTGCGTCTTTTTTTTTTTTTTTTTTTTCAGTTTTACCGTCTATGTCAGTTATCTTTTTCCAAGCGACGCGAACAGAATTAAATGAAAGAAAAACGTTTTGCGCGAACAACTATAAATAAATATTAAAAACTTTATTCTTAGTAAAATTGTATTTCTTTTTGTTAACAATCCCATGAAATAATCGGTCTTTTTTCTTATCTTATTTGCGACAACTGTTATGCAATTGTTTTCCAAAATTTTATAACATCAAAAAAGCATTATATTGTGGATGTCACATTGTTTTCGAAAAATTGCACACCTATTTGGAGAGTTGAGAATCTCGGTGGTGTAAATCTAAATTTTTCAAATCTGGGTTAACACTATTTTCGAAATCTTCAAGGTGTCGTCTGTTTACCTACAAAATCGACCTTTACGTGTAACTTCATTTTTTGCCAAAAAAATAGAGACACTCGTTTTGTAACTAAACAGAGAATAAAGTGTTTAGAACCATAGTGACGTAAGTTCATCTTATTACGGGACTTACATCACTATGTGGTGTAAGTTTAGTGACAAATAAGTGTCGCCATCTTTGTATACACTTAATATTAGTGTATTTATTATTTTTACTAATAATCAAAATATTTAGAAATTATTAATAAAGTAAATCCATTTTAATTGTTATTTTACACTTATGTAATTATTTCACACTTTGTACACAGACATGTTTTAACGCTTTTTTTTAAGACTGATATATATATTAGGTCTACCGGAAAGTTCTGTCCGTTTTTGGAATAAAACAAAATACAAATTTTTCTTACCGTCAATAAACTTTATTAAATAATATAATTGCCATTGTTATTAATGATTTCTTGCCAGCGTGAGGGCAATTTGTATATCTCATTTTTGAAAAATTAAGAAAAATTTGTATTTTGTTTTATTCCAAAAACGGACAGAACTTTCCGGTAGACCTAATATATATGTTTTTGAAACTTTAATATGTCTCTGAAATTTTTTTTAAACAACAAACGCAAAATATCATATTTTGAGAAATGACACTCAAAATAGCTTAATCGTGACTTACATCACTATGATTCTCAACTCTTCATTTGTGTATTTTTATACAGTATATCAGTAGATTAAAACAAATTATATATTTCTGAAATTTGCGACGCTATTTTTGTTTCTTCGATCCCCGCACCATCGTCTCTCCGCCAAATTTCTTCTTTGTACTTCTTATTATTACTCCCGTCTTCATTTTATCGCGTGTTTCCCGCAAAAGGATTATTAACTGCACGCTTCGTAGCCCGGATTAACGGAAGAGGAATTATATCAAAACGGAAACGGAAACGGAAAGAATCGCTCCGTCACGAGAGAGACCACATTCTTATTTTTTTATTTCTAATAAAAATACTTGCCTCGGTACCACGCGGATATCTCTCGTATTGTTGTCTAACACAAAATTATTGAGAGAAATAATAGAATTATATTTTAATGATATACCTCTCGATTGTCTGCATTCAAAAATTTTTGTCAAATTATAATATATCAGTATACTTATTAGCTAGGCATTCTTTAGACAATTTTTCAGTCCGATTTCTAGAAAGGATATGTTTGCGATAAGCGTTGACCTCTGCAAATATACACGCATGTAAGAAGTAAGGGAGAGATGAGGGTTCAAGTAGGTAAAGGTCGCGGCGGATTTGGTCGTAAGCTGACGGAGCAGGAGCGATCCTCATCTAATCGCGTCCCTTAGTCTTGATTTAGGACGGGATTTTAATTACGAAGGGTCAGTAAGTGCGGCTGTCCACTTGGCGCAAGTATTTCTCCCTTATTTATAGTTCATTAGCTTGGCTTTTGCGTAGAAGGCAAATTAACTTACGTCTAACGATACGCCTCGCCTTTGTCTACCGAGAAAATAAAGACTTTTCTTTCATCGTTAAATTTTGCAACGCGCGCGATATAGCTTGATTATAAAATAAGATAAAAAACATATCCTTTTTGTGTTATATCATTATTATAATGTTGGCACGTTTATTGTTATATTTTTTTATGTATTAATAAAAAACAAATATATTTTTAATTAGATACAAGAAGTAATTGTGAAAGAGCGTGCATTTTTGAGCATCTACTTTTTAAAATTAAATGTTAATCTCAAACCCGGCATTTGCCCTCCTTCCTGGAGAGGTAAGTTTTTTCACAAATTTAAAATCTCTGGTTAACAAATTAAATCATACATCTATTCGTGAAAACTCTCTGTACAGTGAAACCTTTCTGTAAAACTTATAATTTTTGGGACGGAAAAATTGCTCCGCCTCCTCCCCTGCCCCTTAGAAAAAAATCCTGCGGACGCCCATGCCTCTGATAACTTCTCTACGATGTCAATTTTTTTAAATTCAGACTTCTTTAATTACTTTTTTTATGTACTTTACAATTGAGTTATTTCTTATAATTTATTAATTATACAAATTATACAAATATTTTTTTTATTTGTTAAAAACTAAGTTATATTTAACAAAAATAACTTATTTTGTGATAAAAATGTAATTTATAAAAGTTTGTAATATAAAACAATCTTAATAATCTCAAGATTATTTTTAGACTTGAGATTTTTTAATGCAAAACCGAATTGTTTAGCAACAAAAGAAAAATTAAATTTTATGATTGGTGAGATGTGATAAGAGTCGATAATATATATACTGTAGATAATATTGTACTTTATAATAAGCCGACACTCTCTCTTAGCTGAGAAAAAGCAACTTTCCTGAGAAATCAACGATAAGACGGTCTTGCAAGCTTTTCCGGTGGCGCTGGAAGTGGCTGGAAGAGCGATATCGTCCGCGCTGATAAAAAAAAAAAAAAAGCGTCAATTCTTCTACTTATTTTAGCCGCTCGTTGTTAATCTGTTATCTCGTACCGCCTAATGCAGTCGTCAGACGCAATCTTGTCGCAGTTGAATAATGTTTTATTAATGACTCCCTTTTAGGTCGAACCTAAAAGCCAGACGCCGCAGTCGGTTAAACTTTTGTTTAGCATAAAAATGTGAAAAGAATAATTATATCTAAAGTCATGTCTTGTCCAAAGTCATATATAGACACGAAATTTGTGTAAAACATATATCACGTGTGTGGATTATTGTATTTTCTACTTACGTTAAATTAAAAATAATCACACATACGTGCATACACAAGATTGTTGTTTATAAATTAAACAATAATGACATTTTGTGATTTTATTGAATCTATACGTGTTCTTTACGGAGTAATAAGTGCGTTCACTTTTAGATTTCTTATCATCTCTCTCGTCTTTTCATCACCTAGTTATCACTGATGAGGAAACGTTCGAAACAAGTTAATGTCTTAATTCTTGGATCGTTATTTCTTGTAACATACAAATAATGCGGTCGTGGTGGTTGCGGTCTCACGATTGATTGTAGCGCCGATTTTTGCGGCAATTCCAAACATTTCGCGTAGCGGATAGGCGCGAGCAATCGGTAAACTTACTCCCACATGCACAAGGAGCACACGTAAGAAGTTGTTCACCTGTGCATTCTTGTGAACGCGGCAAACCGCACCTACCTTCTCTATTGCGTTTTAGCAGACCACAATGCACAGTAGCATTGTGCGACCGCGATTTTTGGCGGATCTGGATATATACAAGTATATAACACGAAAATTAAAGAACTCTCTCTTCGACAAGTTATATGGAAGTTCGAAAACTTAAGACGCCCATCAATTTGCATTAGATAAATAAAATAAATTTGTTTTACACTATATGTTACATTATGTTTATATAGATGTGCAATATGTAATATGCAACACATTATATATTTATAAAATTTTTATGTGACATATATGTATACATACATATGAAGAGATAGATTGCTCGGTTCACACACAAATTGAACATTTGGACGTGCATTGCTAAAATTTGTATTGCCATTATACCAACAATGGCCGACTACCGTAGAACATCACTCACTTAGGTTAGTGTGTCCAGTGTTCTTGCAAGAAGAGATTCAAGCCTCTCTACGGCAAAGGAAAAGGGGTCGAGAGAAGGAGAAGGTGGAAAGCGGCGGAGACGCGAAGTAATGAAATCGCGGGGGTGGGGCGTGCGATGCATGATGCGGGAGAGTTTGACCCCACCACCTGCTTCCCCAACGGGAGGCTCCGCCTCCAGAAAGCTGAGTGACGTCACACGGACACTTGTTACGCCTTGCCGTTGCCTGATGGGATGTTGTGCGCTTGAGATTTTGCGAAAATCAGAAGAAATCGATTTATACACCGCACAATATATTGTATGTATATCTAGAACAAATCTTCTGTCTCGAAATATTATTTGATCTTGTAATAATAATCAAATCACAGATACAAATTATTCACTTTATATAAACTTGTACGTATATAAGTTAAATTTTTAATATTACAAATGTATACAAAATTATATACATATAAATAAAATTATATATATATATATATATAGATGAAAAGAACATATTTTCGATAAATGACATATTATTTTTTATTTTTTTTTTTGCAGTTCTCTCTTCTTTCTCAGTTATTATAAAATAAACAAAAATAATAAAATAAATAAAAAAAACCGTTCCGAGGTTACATTATGGTAGATACAATTATTAAGAGATACGTTCTCAGTTCGTATTATCGTCACATGACACGTTCTACCCCCACATCGCGTACTCGGCAAAGAAAGAGGAGGGGAAGAATCGCCCGAAGGCTGGGCCATCGCAGCTACCGAGAGGCTGGACCATCGTAGGAAATCACGTGATAACGTTGAGATTTTTCGTCGGCTAGTTCTCCTTTATCGACGAGAGAAGTGAACCCGAACGACGTCAAAAGCATTCTCAACCAATGCAAATTGAATCGACGACCGACGTATCGAAATCGACATCTTTCAATCAATCAACTCTTTGTCGGGACTCTTTGGTCTCAAAACCAGTTGCTTGAATACATTAATACACAATATAGAAATCACATTAGTCATTGTGTAGGAAAACGTGGAGTGCGCTGACACACGGGGAATCCCACGAATTCTAACATGTATCGCGATGCGTGTCACGTCTGCTGACGCGTAGTCTGACTGGTACGCGTACCACCAGAGTTTCTCTCGCGAAGTAACGGATCATCCGAGACCGGCGGACGGCAAAGATAGCTTGAAGAAAGGAAAAATTGTCGTTGAGACGAAAGAGGGTTTCACATTGTGAAGAGATCGCGATTCAGTTCGAAAAGTGGCGCGACGACGACAACTCGACGTGGGGCGGACGGCTTTGAGGCGCGCGTGGTGGGAGCGCTTGAGCGTAGCCCGTTCCAGCCGCCGAGGGGCGTCAGTTCGGGGGCAGAAGCGGTGGCGGGGGTCCAGAATCGCGGGGCTTAGGCCGTCCCGGGCCGCTTACGCGCGGAACACGCGGTCCGCCGAGCTGTTCCGCGCGGCATTACGTCGCGCACCGTCGACCGCGACTGACGTTCGTATGAGAGGATCGTCGACTGGATCGCGCATCATGACGCAGACGGTCGTCAGTTAGCGGGAAATGTTAAGAAGAAAGCGTATATATATGTAGGAAAAGTGCGCATTTGTCCGAGTGTGGTGCCATGACGTTATATTGAATTCGAGGAATCGACGTCTGGATCGTCATCGTAGCGACAACCTGTAGGAGTAGAGAGATTGTGACACACACAGATGATTTAGAGGCCGCTTTGGGTGATACCGTTGGCGTTTTAGAGAGAAAGTGTTTTAGATTTTGTTTTTAGAATATAATCTTATACACTGTGACAGAAAAAAGAAGTATGTTGTTGACAGTTCGACAGAAATGCTGCGGGATGTTGAGTGAAAACTGTTGATAGACGCGGTGCGACACAAATGTGAACTTGAAATCGGAGTCTTCGGAGTTATAACGCATCGCGCAAGAAGTGCAACGGTACATCGCGGGATCCAGTTGAAAACGGTTTGCAATGTCGATCATCGTGGAACAAAAGCGGAACGCGATTTCGCGGTATTAAGATTCCGATCTGGAACTATGACGATTTCGCGATCGATCATGAGAATCGATAAATTTGTCGATAAAAAGAAAGAACGAGCGATCTGTCACAAACGGGAAAAGACCTGTCGTCGGGAGTGCTGGTAGCAAGGCACGACGAAGTGTAAGTGAAATATCACGACGTTCCGGCCGGGGAGTGCGTGTTTGGGCGACGAGGGGCGGCTACTGGCCGATGGGATGCATCTACCGGTGGGTTCCGTGGGCTGCGGGGAGAATTACGGCACCGTTGGATCCCACGAAGGCGCCGGCCCGTGTGGTCCCTCCCTGGCGCCGTTGCAAAGTGTGAACAGTAGGTACCATCAGGTGGACAACGCCGACACCGGAGGTGGCGGTGGCGAGATGAGCGAGACCGCCGCCGTCGGCGAATTATGGTGGACCGAAAGACTCGTCGACGAGGCACAGGCCGAACATCCCGGAGAATTGGTCAGAACAGGTTCGAAAACTGACTCAGTACATATATATAAGCACACAATCACAATCAATTGTTAGTCAATTTTAATAACATTAACGTAAACAAAAAGTTATAAGTGTTTTTGTGTCGGTTGATTTGTAAAAAAAAGAAGAGAAAATAAAAAATAAGAAAGTTTAATTAAGAAGGTTTAATTAAGAAGGTTTAATTGATATCTGTTTTTTTTTTTAACATGACAGCGTCATATGACATGCCTAGACACGTAAACACATTTCTTGTATTTGTTATGTGTATCTGAAACTTTTTCAGAATTGTCTCAAATTATTGTTGAAAAAGCGATTAACAAAGTTGGAATTTTAATCAATTTTTCATCAATTGGATTAAAATTTAGATCACAAATAATCTTATCTTATTTTCTTTACATCACTCGTTCTACTTTTTGCGTTTGCAAATTATTACAACGATGTTTTTTGTGATAAAAAAAATTGTTGCAACTTTGTTTCCAGGATCCCCGTATTTTCTGTGCAGTCAACTTCCAACGCACTGGCGATCCAACAAAACGCTCCCGGTAGCATTCAAAGTGGTCGCTCTCGGCGAGGTTGGCGACGGGACTTTGGTGACGGTTCGCGCTGGTAATGACGAGAACTGTTGCGCAGAGCTGCGGAACTCTACCGCGTTGATGAAAAATCAAGTCGCGAAATTCAACGACCTTCGATTTGTCGGCAGAAGTGGCAGGGGTGAGTTCCTTCGAACATAACGTTTTTTTTTTTTTTTTTATTTATTCTTTTTTAATATTCAATCACATCTATTCGGGGAATTAAAAGGACAAGATTTCCCGTGTTAAACACATACATATTTAACATATTTCGTTTCGCGTTCGAAAGAAATGTGTGTTTGTGAAAGTGATGGTCTTATTAAAGTTTTCAATTATCCTCCCGAATGCAATCTACAATACCTTTGATCATATTGAAGTTCGTACGGGAGATTCGGAACGTTACTATGTGTATCAGGACGAGCAAAAGCGCGTGCCGCGATTTCCAGTCCTCTAAAATCACGGTTATTGTAATCATCATCATCGTGCCACCCTCGTTCATCCCCTGTGCGTCCCCCATCTCCGCGCGAGTTTCCGCTCTCCTGCCACCCCCCCCAGAGTCATTACTCGATGTCTGCCACAAGCCCCAACCGAGCATTCGAAACAACTGGCCGTTAATCAGAAATCATCCGACGAATATAGACGGATATGGACGAAGAGGATGACTTGCCAAAATCAACCAGCGCGCTCTCTCGATCGATGCTCTTGACTTGTTTAATTTTCGACCCTAATTTTCCGACAACCCTTGCGGCTCTTTCGCGCGCACATCAATTAATAAAAATATCAAAGCAACATTGATTAAACCGAGATTGAAAACAGAGCGCTACCGCAAAGCATTCTGCCAATTGACCGAGATAACAAAAATATCGGGAATATATATAAAAAAAAAAAGAGCAACAAAGAGCATTGAAAATTTTCACGGGAATCGTATATAGTTTGTGTCTTACAACAAACTGTTTATCATGTTGTGTTTGACCTGTTTGCATTATCGAGATATCGATTTCTCGGCGATGATAATTATTCATGGATCAGCAGGCGGCTTTATCAAAGCCTACAAATGCATTTTGCACCCCCCCTCCCGCTCCCCATGATCCGGAGGACGCGTTTATGAATTAACGGGCCGGACTGCTCGCGCGCGGCGGGATGTTCATCATCCCGTAACGCATCATCTATGTTTCATTTGATCTGATCGTGAAGTGCAGGGTCAGCTATTTTCATTCCTCTTGGCACGCACAGGTGCATCGAGATCTCCCGGAGTCAATTAGCGAAAGAGACACTTCCCGCCGCCCGAAATCCTTCGATCCCTTTGTCCATTTTTCAGCTCGTTGTTGTATTTTTTTTCGTTGTATTTTTTTTTTTTTTTTTTTTTTTAAAAAAGGTTTCAATCTCTCCCCGATAATCCATAATACTCAATTTCGGCGATTGACCAAACCGCCCTTGGCGTGTTGATACCAACCACCACCATCGGGCAACCCGGTCCCTCCTCCTCCTCCTCCTCCTCCTCCTCCTCTTCCTCCTCTGCCTCATCGAGGTTTTGTTTCCGCGACTTATTAATTTGATGGAATTGCATCGCATCCGCCGGCAAACTAAATCAAGAAATTGCAGCGGGGATTTTAAAACGGCGAGGCCACGAAAAATCGGTTGCTGCTTTCCTCGATTAAAAAGAGCGATCGCGGATCGTGCCGACGCGACGAGATTATTTTTCGCCGACTTCGTGTGAGTTGAGGGGGTATATGATATACCTCCCACGATTTTTCTCACCGCACAATTTTCTCCCTACATCCGATTGAAATTGCTTTTACACGTGTCTTCCTTGTTGTGTCGCGCTAAGGATTACGACTCCGATCACACCTCACGCTTTATTACCTCTAATCAGTCGACTATTAAAGTCGCGCGTAAAAAAGAAAATAACACGAAATAACCGCAAGTCATTTAGCGAGTTTCTTTTTATTAAAGTGTAGTATTATAAGCTCCGCAGGCGGCTTGTTGCGTTAAAAGTGCGTTTAGGTATCTTTTCGCATCTGGATCCTATATACTCTTGTATATATAGGATCTCGACAATTATCGCCTCTTGTACACTCGCAAGAGGGTTGTCTCAAAAACGCAATGTGGGCGGAAAGACGCGAGATATAGCAGTGTCGGATCAAAGAGGACCGGAGAACAACGACGACGATCGTTCCATCATCATCGTCATCATCATCATCATCATCATCATCATCATCGGGGGCTCGTAAGCGGCTCGTGCCTATAATTAGTAATATACCGCAGTCTATATCGACACGGCTGAAATTACCACCGATAGTAATTATTTGACAATTGCAGAGACATCCTGTTGGGAGACTCTGGGACCTCCGCGCTTCGTCCCTACCACCGACATATGCGTCTCTCTCTCTCTGCCCTCCTTCGCCCACCCCTTTTTAGCCTTTCTACCCCCGATGCGCTGCTGCTGCTGCTGCTGCTCGCTTAGCCCTACGCAACTTCGTCCCCTCCGCTCCTCGTCGCCACGAGTATTAACGGACGGTTTCGAGTGGTTTCAGGCGGTTGTGTGCGGGCGGTTTGGGCTGGCGCGCTCATCTCGGTCGTCGGTGTGTTGCCAACGCACCGACACGTACACACGCGTGCGGGGGAGAGATCCCGTGAGTAGTCGGAGCTGTGATGCTGTACGTTATATAGGTGCCACATACGCGCGTGGCCCGGTTTTGTCTGCCCGTCCGTCCGTTCGTCCGTTCGTCCGTCCGTCCGTCCGTCTGTCCGTTCGTTCGTCCATCCGTCCGTTCGCTCGTCCGCCCGTCCGTCCACCACCGTTTCGCGAATGCACAGGCCGGGTCCTGTCTCTGCAGATGACCGTTCCCATCATCGAGTATTAACCGCAGGTCCGGGTGCCGGAGAGGGGAATCGGCTGTGCGGCATTATTAGCCCCAAATGCGATGGACTCGACTAGGGGGGTAGGGGAAGAGGGGGTCCAGCGTAGCGCGCGCGCGACCCTTCCGATCGCGTCTGCCACCTCTTCCTCATCTCCCTCTCGACTTCGACAGATTTTCCGAGCGAGTGTCGTCGTCTTAACACTTGAAGATAATGCAAAAACGGGATTGCTAAAGGATTTTTTTTTGGCGCATAAAATTGAGGATTTTCCGACTTGTTCCGAAATTGGTATAACTTTATGTATGTCTAAAATAATTTTTTTTCTTTCTCAAAACTTCGATAGAATTTTTTCCTGCTTTGTTTCCGGTCCGGACAAGTTTTATTTCTTTTGTAACGAGTATGTGATAAAAATTTACTGTCTTTTTTTTTACATACCGAATTGCATTTCGTACATGTCTCGTCTCGCAAGAAATCGCATAAAAAGAATCACATTTTAATTAAAAAAAAAAAAAAACAAATAAATAAATAAAAAAAAAATAGAAAATACATGAATCGGAATCCCGACTGTACTTTGCGCGCGACAGATGCGAACGATGACGGTGGCAATGACGGCCGTGAGAGGTATCCTGGGACCACCGGGCGGAGGACACAACAGGGATGGCGGCGCGGGTTCTATCGCGGAAGAGCGGAGAGGAGTCACGATATAACTGGGATATAACGCCATGTAGCTCTGCAGTCAGTTGCAGCTCCCGGGGGGGGTGGCGCGGGGGTTGGCGGTGTTTGATGCCGGTTATCATGTTGACAGACACAGCGAGGTGGAACTGGGTGCACCAAGGGGAGACAATTACAAATCGTTGACATTTACGCCAACACAAACGATTGCATGTCCGCGGCGCGTTAGGTATCGTCTCTTTTGGGCGTAAACAGCAGTCTTGGTCGTGTTTCGTTTTCGTCATATTAGACAAGTTGACACTCGAGTGTTTTGAGAGAACGGATTCCCGCGAAATGGATGGCATATCGTACTCCGAATCGTTCTCGTCAAGTTATCGCCTGCTATGTCGGCTTTGCTGACGGGACTGCTCGTTTTCCGGTTCTCTTTGTGATCCGTGAGGCAGTATATAATGTTTCGCTTCAAAAACGCGCCCGAAAACTTCTCTCCGTTTCTAATTCGGGAGAACGTAAATAACGGGAGAAGACCAAAAGCCTGTGCGTAAATTTTTCACATCCCGCGAACGGAACCCTCTGTCCGGGAGGAACAACTCGGTCTGTAAAGGGACAACTCCGGCCGCTCTTCTCTTAACAAACGGAAGAGCTGTGAAAGAGCGGCGAATTACCGAATGCATATTAGCGCGCGATGGGCCGTTTAAGAGCGCGTAGTCAATCTCTCCGACGGACGTTTATGGAGAAGGAATTAATATAACCGGACCTTCAACTCTCTCTTTTCAGACCTTCGCCAATGATATATGCACACGACTACTCCACCTCCAAAGGCATCCTTCTCTTCTATTATCTTTTAACATGCTTGAGAATACCGAAGCTTTGTTAAGAATCGAATAGACTGGTAATTGCAAAGTCGCAATTGCAGATTAGCTTCCTCTTTTGTCTCGTGACTTAATTAAAGTTAAACTGAGTTTAAATATATTAATTAGCACTTAATGTGAATAAAACAAATACACAAGAATTGCTTAAGTATCTACACGCGTTTTTTGTGAGAAAATAATTTCTCAGATTGTATGTAATTCTAAAAAAAAAAATAATAATAATATTAAATTTAAAAGCGTGCAAAAGCAGCGCGTTTATTTACACGATTGCTATCCAGTAATTTTACGTAAGAATATTTAATGTAGGTGTGTGAATATATTTTGGTCGCAACATAACTTAAGATATTACCCCCTCGATTGTTTTCTAATTTTTAAACAATTATGACTTAAGGCCCGTTAAAATTAATAACAAGAAATATATAAGGCCTTATACGAGCCAATCCCAGGATGTTGAACGGAAACTGTACGTGTATATACATCGAAAAACTTATATTTTCGTAAGTAGAAGATTTTATAATTAAAAAATCTTCTTAAAGATTTTAGATGATATTCTTCTGAAATTAAGAATATATTTTTAATTTAAGAATATAGTCTTTTTCGATAGTGAGATACATATGTGTTTCTATAGAGGCTTTTTATATTCTAATCAGTATATATTCTTATCAATATTACTATTTAGAGGATTTTCCTCTTAAAATAAGAAACTCTTCTTGGCGCCTATTTTAGTATAAAATATACTTAAAGTAAGTGGGATATCTCCTCAAAACAAGAATACAATTTTTTCGGTGTATATATATATACACAAGTAACGAATTCAACTTGTAAATTTTTACAAGTGAGTGTTTTTAGAATTGAAATCTCAATTCTTAAATTCATACGGGATGCTGGATTTTTGCATCTCACATATGAGAGACCCCGGATATCCCCCTAACTAAGTTTTAAAATTTACAAGTTGAATTCGTTACATGTGTATATATATATATATACACGTACAGTTTTCGCTCAACATCCTGGGAATGGCTCTTATATATTTCTTGTTCTAATTTTTAGTTGTGCTCTAAACTTTTACACAATGTTTAAAAACTCGATCTATATGAACTCCTGAATTTTTTTCAGATTTTTGTATCATACAGTTTTTGAGAAAATCGAAAACGAAATTTCGCGTGATTTAACGTGGAAGTGACAGGGAGAACGAGGAAATCACGTGCATTTACTTAAATATCTAAAGTTCAAATTTTTAGATCTGGCTAAGAATATCAGGGGAGACTGGGGCTGATTGTGACACGGGTAAAAAGCTTACAAGCTTTGATTAGTGATGAAAATTAAGTGCTACGTTAAAGCTAAAAAGAGACAAACGCGACAACTGTCACGCGCGTCACACGCGTCATTAACATCATTGTTGTTGCAATTATTTTTCATCGCTAATTTAAGGTTGTGTAACTTTTTACCCGTGTGTGTCACAACCAGACCCAGTCTCCCCTACTACAGCTTCTTCAAACTATAAAGAAAATATGGGTGAAAAATCAGACGCCTGTATCGTACAGTTTTTTTTTAGTAACAATTAAAATAACACAGAAAAAACGAGCGATTTTATGATTAACGCACGAGAAAGAGCGAGCGTTGGCCACTTCCTCGATCGGAGTGAAGTAGAACTATCTTCAAAAATAATAAAACAGGTCAATTAAACGAGCAATGTAAGGTGTTATTTATTAAATTAAATTAAGTAAAGCCGCGATTTTATTTTTGTTATTTTTTATATTGCGAGCGTATCATCATTAATTATTTTAGAACTATCTTCGTTCTCCCGCGCCCCCGCAGGGACGTGAGGGTAATACCTTTAAGAAAAAAACTTAATTAAAATGACAAAATTGTGTTGCCTGAATGAAACTAATTTACAATATCGTTTCTCTGTCGCAGGAAAGAGTTTCAGCATTACCATTACCGTGTCAACGACGCCGCCCCAAGTAGCGACGTACACGAGGGCGATTAAGGTGACCGTCGACGGACCGCGGGAGCCGCGATCGAAAACGAGTAAGTGGATCATGTGACACTTTATGAGCGCAACGCTTTCGATCGCGACGAGAGATCTATTCTGCCGCACCGCGCCGCGCGCGCTCCGGGGGATTCCCTGAAAATTTACCCCGATAATTCAACGAAAGTCCCTGCACGCGCGGTAATGGGGAGTCATTACCGAGCAGATGGTGCGCGATGATGCAGTGGTCGACGTGCGTATTTCGCGTTCGGGTGCGTGTTTCGGGTCGGGACTATTCGCGCACCCACCCACACACGTGCACACGCGAAACGCGCGCGCACACGGGAGAGACAATGCTTTTACAAGCGGAGGTTTCGTGCGCGCCCGATACGCTTAACTCACTTACGCTAATTTGCCGCGAAAACCCCCGAAAAAATTGCTAAAAACATTCTGTTGGCGAACTCATTATCGGTCGGCCGAAATTGATAGAATCACGCGAAACTCAAGTGAGAGAGAGAGAGAGAGAGAGAGAGAGAGAGAGAGAGCAGAAGGGTGGCTTATATTCCGAGTCTCCAATTTTATAAACTTCGCGACTGCAAATTCGTTTCCCTCCTCCGCCCGCCGTATATCCGTCGAATCGAAAAGGAGATGTCGCGCGCTTGTGCGCGCGCTTCGACGTTCAAGCGCCCGACACCTATTTTCGGATGCATTCGCGGCGAATAAAAAAAAAAAAAAAATGGTCGTTATTTCGATATCAGATTAATAGCCGTTGCGGAGTTAACCGCGAAAACGCGGCAATTTTTTGCGGGCGTTTCGCATTTGTTGTATAAAGTATTGATGGTAGCAGGCACCCGCCCCGCTGTGTGTTTTTTTTTTTTCGAAATGGTCGGGCGTGATTGATTTTACTGATGTTTTTACTGCTTGACTCCCGCGACCCGCGTGACGGGAGCGAGACCAGGTGCAAAAACGCGTGAAGCTCGTCAATTTTCCAGCCGGCATAAAGTGCACTTAACGGTTGAGTTAAAAGTTTCAAGTCGCGCGCCTCTAGTCTCTTTGCGGCGTTTAACAATTTTAAAAATGCACTGTGATTCTCTCTTTTCCACCCCCCCACGAAAGTTCGTTTTCGAACGCGCGATCACAATTTCACTTTTCTTAATTTTGTATTAGCAAACACAAATCTAATATTTGCGAATAAAATTTATTCAATTCTCACGAAAGAAAATAATCAAATATTGCCTTTCGACCGTGTAGCATAATTTTATTATTTAATGATCGATCTAAATAAAATTAATCTTCGATCAGACCTGTTAGAAACAAAAAAAGAAATGCGTAAATAATTTGCGATATCGCGCGCTTTTTTTTATTTTTATGTTTATCTTGTTGACAAATTTGCAGCAGAGGGAGGAACTTTCGCTTTTAACGAGAACGGCGTATTTAAATCGTGGTTTAAATCGTCGTTCGGAGCGGGAGCCGGACGTCGCGTCGCCGACCTACTGGCTCTTTCTTAGCCGAAAAAGACGACGCGCACGAACGTAATTGAACAAAACAAAGCGTGTCACGTGGCATCATTGGCCACGTCGCGGAATAGAACACGCATATGACGAGACATATTGCATACACGGGTTTTTGGCATCGCCGGGGCGATGGCGTGCCTCATCGCCCGGCACGCACCCGGAGAGACAATCTATGCGGCAACAACCGGCGTTTTATATAACGCGAGCGCCGTCGTGCAAAAACAACCACCGCCAGCGGCCTTTTATTGTCCTGCCAACAATGCGCGACGCTCAAGCGCCCCGCAGACACCTGCCAGTCTCTCATTATTGCGCGCGCATAATCGCAAGCTTTTTGTTATCGAAAATCATCCCTCCGCGTCGCGCACACACTCCGTGTGTGTGTGTAACGTCCGTAAAACGACGACGGGCAACCGGTAATCGGGCAATTTTCCGTAATTCGCCCACTTCGCAACGCGCGAAAGCGCTCTTTAAAAAAATAGGAAGTTCTTCCGTTCTCCTTGGAAGAACACGAGCAAATCCGGCGGGAGAAATACAATTTTTTCTTTCTCTCGTTCTCTATCGAGAATACGAGATGTGAAAAATACGTAATGTATGCAATATATTTCGCACCGAACATATACTATGTATCTACTTTTGTTAATGAATTTTTAATATATATTTTTACATCTGTTTTTAACGCTCGATATCGACCTTAATCATAGAATTTCTTTGTTTTTACAACACGAGCGAATTATATTTTATCTCGTATATATATTTGGTCGAAAAGTATTTCTTTTTTTTTTTGATAGAGTTGTGCGCACGGATGAGTTGTTCGGAAAAGATTATTAGAATAAAAAAAAAAGTCACGATAAAACGTCAACATTTTATTAGACGGATCATTGGCGACAGAGTGTTTTGAGTAATTTGCGAGTTGTCAATAACCGAAACATCGACAACGTAATGCGGAGGGCGGGGGGAGGGAGGGAGGATATGAATCGAGAGCGGTGCGGATAAATCGGGAAAGGGAGAGGGAGGGGAAAGAGAGAGAGAGAGAGAGAGAGAGAAGAGCTCGCGAAACAAAGTGGCCGCCGCCCGTCACCGTAACCCAAAATCATCGAAATGCAAGCGGAGCGAAACGAATATCGGACGGATGGGTGCTGTCACTCAAAGATCGAAATTGAATTTGCGTTTTTTTTCCCGTAATTGTCCCGCTGTGGAATGTTGGTCTATTATTAGAGCAGCGCATATCGTCAACTCGCAAAATGATTTCTCGGTTTTAACACGCGATCGTTCCGATAAAAACAAAACAAAACAAAAATACTTCTCGTTCTCGAATAATTTTGTTTAACGACAAAAGACTTTGTTTAACGACGTCGCCATATTTTTTTGGAGGAACGGGCGAGATATTTCGGATCGGTGAAATACATATGTACACGACGCGAATGCCGATTCCGGACGATGAGAGAGAAAACGATCATCGTCGTCGGTTTCTTTCGCCGCGAGATCGAAGTGCAAGTTTTCGCTTTATATATATATATATATATATATATATATATATATATATCTATATCTGCAAAATCGCGCGCGTACCCGCCAATCGACGTGCCCTTAAATGTAGTTTTCGAGAAAACCGATAGCGCGACGAAAGGAATCCACGATACGAAGCAATTTCGACGGTCGGTGGACCGTCAATCAAAATGTTAAAATTGGAACGGCGCGGACCTACCTACTTCGCGATTGGATTTCCTCGCGTGGCCGGATCCTCTTGATCCCGATACCGGTTTCAGAGGAAAAGGCCTCTATCGGCGCCCCGAAAAGTCCGATTAAAGACCACCTCCTCCCTGATAAAGTCCGGCGTCCGAGAAGTGAGAGCCCGATCTCGTGAGGCTTCCGCTTGAGAATACACGCTCCGCTGAATAGCAGCCGCCGGAAGAAGAATTTTACTCGCGACAAATCGTCGCGACGATCTGAAATCGAAAGCGGATGTGCGCAGATGATACCGCGAAACACGTTAACGCGAAGAAATGAGGAAAAAAAAAGAACATTTTAGAAGAGAGAGAAAGAGAGAGAGAGAGAGAGACAGAGAGAGAGAGAGAGAGAAAATAAAATTCTAACGAAAACGCGTTGCGCCGGTCTGGTAACTGGCGTCAAGGAGGACGTAAGACGGGCGGAGGGAGGGGCTCCTGTTATTAGAGAGGAGGAAAAAGCCGCGCTATTTCCGTCCTCCCGGGACCCGCCACACTTTGATTAGATAAGCCCACCACTCATGCCACTCGAGATTGGAATTATATATTGTTCTCTCCGTTTTTTTACCTTCTTTCTTTCTCGCTCTCTTCTCTCGCTTATCTGCGCTCCGGAGAGGCAATTGACGAAGGTGTTATATACATCACCGTTCTATTCTTTTATTTATTTTAATTAAGCATTTTTTTTTTTTTTGGTTCATACACGCATACGCGCATGCACGTGACTGGCGCGATTTCGCGCTTCGCGATTGTCGCCAGACAATTGCGTTTGTTAATAAGCTCCGTAATTAAGTTCCTTGCGCGCGAAAAGAATTCCGAACGTATATACGTCGCACATTCAGTGTCGAAGTAACATACGGTAGCGAATCGATTTTTTTTTTCAAATTTGTCAAAAATATAATTTCTCTACGTATGCATTTTCTCAAACAAAAAGCTCTGTTGTTCGATCTCCTTCGCGAATATAAAGTTCGTATAAAACAAAAGAGCAGACATCGAGAGATAAACTCATCGCTGCGTAACGCTTCGTACATTCGGGGGCATTATCGTAGCGTTCGGTATATACGTGGGAAGTCGTGGGATCCTCGCGGGGCCCTTGTACACGGGACGACCCTCTTCTTCTCTTGTGTAGCAACCTCGTGGCGCGGGCCGATGATCGTGATAGTCGGTAGCAAGGAATAATCTTGTAGGCATCGGTCAAGAGCACCGGAGCTGACCATCTGGGCTCGCCGACAATTTCGTGCAGTTTGCGGTCGAACTTTATTTGTCGTTCGCCCTCGTGTGGCCGGTGGAGGTGTCTCTCTCTCTCTCTTTCTCTCCTCTTTTATCTCGCTTCTCCGTCTTCGTTCTTCTCTCGCCTCGCCTCCGTCTCTCTTTCCTTTTCCATCCTTATCTCCCCTCCCCCCTTCTTCACCTTCTACTCGCGAGAAATAACAATTTGCGCCTAGGCTTCCCATTCTTGGTTCTGGCTTCTCCTCGATGCTGAAACCGTTGAGAGAGAAAAAGGAGAGGGAAAGACGAGAGAGAGATGCGCGCGGAACGAACGAGGCAAGGCAAAAATGTGCCACTTCTATTGCTTACGGGTGATGGGTGGACGGATTCTGGAGATTCTGTTGTCGCTTTAAGAGATGTATATATATATAGATCTATATACATAGATCTTGCTATATATATAGATATAGATATAGATATAGATATAGATTGCTATATATATAAATCTATATATATATATAGATTTATATATATACATCTTGCTATATATATAGATCTTGCTATAGATATAGATATAGATATAGATTGCTATATATATAAATCTATATATATATATATATATATAGATCTATAGATCTTGCTATAGATATAGATATAGATATAGATTGCTATATATATAAATCTATATATATATATATAGATCTATAGATCTTGCTATAGATATAGATATAGATATAGATTGCTATATATAATATATATATACACGCAAATAATAATATTGGCAGTTTGCGGAAGCAGAAACTTCCGGCACGTTAAAAAACGATACGCTGCGTTGAAATTTTATCTAACTTACTTCTTAGTAAAAAAAAAATACGTAATGCTTGTGTATTGCTAAAAAATACACAATACGTAATTTTCATTTGAACTTTTTCTTATTCCGCGTGTCAAATGTATTCGGTCTTCCATCTCGTCTATGCATTTCCGATTGATTACGGAGTGATGCGTGTGCCGAGATCGAGTCATGTGCATTGTCGCGTAACAATATGTATCAAGCGTTTACCAGAATCCGGCATATTAGGGGAAATCGGAGTATCTACGTTATGTACACGCCACGATACTTGGCTCGAGATTCTGTCTCTATTCACGAGGTCCCGGTTATGCGAGGAATGCTATTGAAGTCTATCGAGGGAAGAGAGAGGTCGAGTTTCTTCATTATCCCGCTTTATTGGGTTAATGACGCAGACACGCGCGCGCTGGTCAATCTCCCACGAGATTTAGGGATTCCACGTGTTCGAATCGCGTCAAAGACTAAACTAATATAAAATTTCGCGATATGTATTGCATTTCGCGGAGAAATATTTTAATGTGTGTGTGTGTGTGTGTTTGTTTGTTTTTTTTTTTTTTTTTAAGTCTTTACTGGTCTTCTTCGCGACGTAATTTGTTGCGTATCGAAAGAAAAAAAAATCGATTTAAATCGTTTATTAAGTCTCGCTCTGTGTCTGTATAATACTATACAAGATCGAAGTACTCAAGATTGCAAACAAATTCGTGAGATCTACATATGTGCACATCATCGCACATTGTGCATAATTTATTTTCAGGACAGCAACATCAGCAGTTTCGCGCCCTCGGTCTGGGACAGAGACCTTTCCTCGACGCGCCAACCTCGTTCAGGTCCCACTTGCGAGAACTCGAGTCCTTCGGAAGGAATAAGCATCACCATCATCACAACAGCAGTCACTTACACGACCAACAGACCGGCAACAACGTCACCACGAATTCGGTTAGCGGTGCCTGCACCAACCCCAACAACACCGACCCGACCGCATCGCCGGCTTCCAGTACACACCTCGGGGCTACCGGCGGCTCTTCCGCTCATCAGGATTGCTACAAACGTAGTCCTCAACACGGCGGTGAGTTCTGATTCCGCAGTCGCTTTTTTTTTTTTTTTTTTTTTTTTTTTTTGAACGGAAGTCAGTTTGATCTGTTTCGTATGCAAAGCGATGACACGTAATCATCTTTTCTCATCTTAGTGCGTTTTATAAATTATCGTATTAAGATACGCTTTAATTAAGAGACTTGTCTTTTAATACGTTAAAAAACCGAGTAAACGTATTAAAAATTTATTATCCTTAATATCACTCAATTTTTGTACACGTTCTTTTTCGATACAAAAGAAGAAGAAGAAGAACAAGAGAGAAAGAGAGAGAGAGAGAGAGAGAGAAAATTTCGAATTATTTAATAATACATAGTTTTGTTTGACGTACACATTTCGAAAGATAGACATCACATTTTCACAGAGATTTGCGCTTGTTTGCATCATAGTAGAGGTTTACGTAGTGCTCGGCCTAAGTGCTAAGTAGAAACATCTTCTGCTCTATTTGCTCCTTTAGTTTGTGATGGATATTCGTGATGCGGCTATCATCATCTCGCGCTCTCTTCGCACAGCATCCTCGTGCCTCGTGAAAGAGAGAGAGAGAGAGAGGGAGGAAGAGAGAAAGAAAGAGAGAGAGAGAGAGAGAGAGAGAGAGAGAGAGAGAGAGNAGAGAGAGAGAGAGAGAGAGAGAGAGAGAGAGAGAGAGAGAGCAGCTCGAAAATATGCACTAACCCCACCCAACCCTTCGTTGCGGAAGGGTGAAGACAGAAAGAGAAAGAGAGAAAGAGAGAGAGAGAGAGAGAGAGAGAGAGAGAGAGAGAGAGAGAGAGAGAGAGATTATGGAAGGAAAGGAGAGTTTTAGAGAGGAAGGGAAGGAGAGGAGACCTCTGCCGTTTCGCGAGGTAATAGTTTCATACCTCGTTCCGGCTCTGCACCCTCTAATTCAACGTAATAACGACATTCAACCTGCCGTTTCCATCTCCCTTCCACCGCCGATCTCGCCGATGCACCGTTGCGTCGCCGTGCACGAGGAAAAAGTGTCCTCTCCTCGCGGAGAGAGAGAGAGAGAGAGAGGACGTTATCGGTCGCAACAAAACTTTCAAAAAGTTCTCATTGCTACAAGAGAAATTTTCCCGTAACGTAACGTAACGAACATTTTCCATCCGGATGAAAATTCTTTCTTCCGTCGATAAAAATAGTCGGGGGGTCGTCTTCTTCAAACAGCGCGTTTAAAATTACAACAAGTTCGGTTACATCTGCCCGGTCTCTCGGGCAAAAACCGAACCGATTTTCTTCGCGCGACGGTACGATACGCGCGCGCGCGCGAGCCCCCCGCTAGCAATAGAGTCTCTGTCTCTCGACATTTCGCGTTCGACTATCTCGAGATAATTTAGGACGCAAAAAGGCGGGAAGGTCGAGGCAAGGCACTTTATTTCTGCACGGCTCGTCTCGCATCAGCGGTCTCGACCTGATCAAAGTTAAGTATACGCGCCCCTGACTGGCGAGAGACCTCTTTGAAGCTACGTTGCGGTTTCTCTTTGCCCTAATCTCCTTCTCTCCGCCGCCCCCTCGTACTTCCCCGTACGTCGCGCGCGCGCGCGATCGGGTCCTCCTTCGTCACCTTCCAAAACGAGACTTCTCTCGTCACACCCTCGTGACACCTTCGCGAATATATAGATCGACCGTTGTCGAAATTAGCTCGTTTATATTTCGCTCAAAGTTTCAAAGAAAGTTTCTCTCTCGCTTCTCTTCAAAAAGAACGCGCGCGGCGGCGCTTTCGCGGCGAGACTCGCGAGACGTTAAACGGAGTCCAAGAAAGATCATCATCCAAAAGGTACCAAAATGTCCAGGCTCCGGTGGCCAACCGATGGATTTTTTCAGTTCCACCCGCATGAATGGATGTAATCTCGTCGGGATATTCCATTTACCCCCCGCTCATTCACATTCGACACTTCTCTTTCCTTCTTCGCGTCTCTCTATAATGAGCAGTTTCGAAAACTTCGATGCGCGTTTCGGGCTCTCTCGAGCGTGGTGCGAAATGACCGAGCGCGCGTTGGCGGATGCAATTTTCTTACCTTCTGTCAGACTCGAAGAGAAGAACAGAGAAAGAGCGAGAGAGAGAGAGAGAGAGAGAGAAACCTAGCCTATCCCCGTTTCGTCCTTAGCAGCTCCTTCGCGTCTTCGGGATAACTCTCTTTTCACCCGGTTTGAATCTCTCTCTCTGCCGACGGCTCACGCCCGACGTGCTCGTGCACTCACGTACGACTCACGTGCACGTCTGCGTAATACCAGGTATCGATCGGTCGCTTCTCGATCGATCCCCGGCGCTGGATCCGTGTGTTGTTTTTGCTCTTCGCTCGCGCGACTCTTCCTTTTATCTTCTGCCTCGCTTCGCTTCGGCGACGTTACTTGAATCGAACCCCCTATTCGCCGCCTTTTCCCCTTCGCCTTGTCTTCTTCTTCTTCTTCTTCTTCTCGCGAATTGCTTTCTAAATCTCCTGTACGTGCCGGAAAGTTCTGTAAGAAGCGGTGAAATCGTAAAAAAAAAAAAAAAAACAAATTCCGTCATTTCGCAAATATGACGGCAAAAATACAGAGAGCGTGTAAAACTGCGCGTGAAATTGATAGAATTTATATAAACGTTTACGGTTTAGCTTAGAGAAGAAACGCAACGTGGAAAAGAAATATCATGTGCGTGAAATTAGGTCACACACAGTTGTTTTTTATATTCGCACAGAGAGAGAGAGAGAGTTTTTTTCTCCGCGCGCGTAATTTCTACAATTACTTTTTATTTTTTTTTTTTTTTACGCAATCTCACGTGTAAATTTCAAGGCACAAATTCTCCCGCGCGTATATACGCGCGCGCTTCGCGTCTCTTCGCCGAAAGGGTAAAACGCCACGTCGGTCGGTCGGTCGGTCGGTCGGTTGGTCGGGAGGTCCCCTCGTCGGGTGGAGAAAAAAGGGAAGAAGCGAGCATTATTTCTGTCTCTTATAATATAACCGTGTCCGTTTCTCGTCTCTTCCTTGCCCCGCGCCGAGTCTCATTTCGAGTCGTGATCGGGGTAATGAGGCCCCGCGCGCGGCAGCGGCAGCGGACCGAGGTAGGTGATGCGAGAAAGAGAGAGAGAGAGAGAGGGAGAGGACGGGAGAGAGGAGAGGAGCGGATCCTCAGGTGGTATCAACGTGAAAGGAACGGTTGAGGACTCTTGCGTTTGCCTGATGCTTAGACCAGGAAGAGGAGAAACGCGCGGGCGGAAGGGGGGGGTGAGGCAAAACGAACGGAGAAGCCACGATGTTGGCGTACGGTGGTAGGGGTAAGGACGCTGATTATGGGGTGTCAAACAATCATGTTGATTGTATATTTCTGTGCTGACTCCTTCTGTCTGCCTCCACGTCTACGTCTCGTATAGGCCGCGCTGCAACCAGCGGCAAACTCTTGTTTCCCGTCCTCTCGCGCGTCGTCCTCGTCGTCGTCGTCGTCGTCGTCCTCTCGCGCACAGTCGCTCCTTTTCTCGCTTTTCTCCTGTGGCGAAAGATTCGTTCGGGAGAGAGTGAGATCGGTGCCCGGTGTTGCCTTCTAACAGGTTCACCGTCGGAGAGAGAAATGAAACCCCGCGTTTCTCTCTATAAAGGCGCGTCATGGCGCGGTTTACGAGGAGGAAGTTATTTATCCGGCTAAGATAAACGAACGGTGTCGAGTGTAAAATTAGAAAAATTTATACCGGACGGAGAAGAACGGATGAGAGAAGCTACTACTCTCCCGCTCTGACCTTTCCGTCTATCTTCGGGAGAGAAACGGCGTTGTTCGGTAAATAAACGCGACAATTGAAAAAAAATTCAAACGAATGTATAATTCATCGACGACTCTCTTTTGATAAGAAGACAATCGTCATCTCACCGCGTCGCAATCGTTAAATTCGTCGTATTTTTTTTTTCTCCGCGCGAATGACCGGCGATTTTTACGCGCGGCCAGTTTACCGGATGGTTAAGGTTAAGAAGCGTGTAATTCGCGTTGCGAGCTCCGGTCCCCCGATGCGCGCGAAGAATCCAGAAGCAGCTTGTCGCGAGTTAGCGAGAGAGAAGGGGGGTTATCTCTCTCTCTCTCTCTCTCTTTCATATTCCTCCTCTTCGCCGGCTATATTACTCGCCAGCGAGAAAGAGACAAAGAGGCCGCGGCTGCAACAACCGGCCGGTCTGTCCCGGGTCTTTGCCTATTTACAGCGGGGATGCTCGTGCTTTACCTAGAGAGAGAGAAGATTTTATCCAAAAAGACGAGACGAGAGGGAGAGCGCGCGCTTGTGCGCCACCGCGCGCACTTGGGTCCAACACACCAACGACCCAACGGGGGCCCACCGATCTTGCGATTCCCACGTGCCTTCGGACACACAAGGCAAGCTACCAAGAATGCGGCTACCTTTCTGGCTGTTCTCTTCGTGGATTTTTTTCTACCTACTGATTGTCCCGCCGTGAATCTCGGTACCCGCACACCTCTCTCTCTCTCTCCCTCCCGGCCTCTCTCCGTCGGTACTTAGAATGCTGCCGACGCGGCCTTAATGGAGAGGCCTCTAGTGCGTGCTTGTACGAGATTATTACGCCTCCTTGTGTGCCTCGCTACTACTTGCTGCAGCTGGCACTCTTACTTTAAACGTTACTCCTGATGTTCACCCTGAGAACGGCACGATCTTATCCGTGTACGCATTATGTAGCGGATTCCGTTTCCAATATCTCATTTTCAACCGACATCCGATATCCGACTACTGCCGTAAATCCGGTGGCGGACACAGTCCGCCGATTTTGATTTTCTCGGGAAGTTGTTGAAAGTTTTTCGATAATTTCAACGAGAAAAAATTTCATTTCTCTTTTTTATATACTATTAAATAATTTTATGTACAAAACAAACATATTCTCGCTCGCGTTGCGCAACGTGTGTTGTAAATTATATGCTTCACGTTCTCTGCACAGGTGCGCTTATTTTCTACAAATTGATCGTTTTTATGACACAACGGGACGCGCAAGTTCACAACGTCCGGTTGTTGTGTTCGAAAGTTTTCTGATCCGAAGTCTGAAGCCGAGGAACGGGCGGATAAGGGTTGGTTGTTTTCTTAAACAAGGGAAGGGGGATAGGAAGTTGCGAGGCAATTAGGAAAGTGTCACACACACTCCTATCGCGACTCACCCTCGCGCAACATGGCGGACCCCTATCATGCTCTATATCACGAGGTTATTAACGTACGCGCCTAAAATCGTTCTATAGAATGTAAAAGGATCTATGACGCATTTAAGGAGCAGCCGCGTTAACGCGCAAATTCACGCGCTCTTGTTTCTCTTGAAGATGTTTTTGAAGAAACAAAATTTCCGACGTTACGTCACGTCGTCAATTGATTGATCGACGATATCCGTCTCAGACATTTGCGTGAATAAAATCTGAAAAAAAAAACAAAGAAAAAAATAGATCGTCGCAGCGGCGCAACTTGAGAAACAACCGAACGCGCAACGCAAACTTTTCTTTCCTTCGTAATTTGTAACTTCCCGCAGAAAAACGAAGTTCGAAACGTGGCCAACGAGGCTTCGATGCCTGCTAAAATGACAAACGCGACCGCAGAACTTAATTAAACTCGTAAATCCGTCGGCACCATCGTAGACTTCCACGACTGTTGTCTCTCCTAGTACTTATTACTACCTCGGAGATATACACGCTATAAACGGCGTCCCGTCCAATCAGAAATGTCGAATGCACATCGTGGCATACCCGCTCGAAACCTCGTCCATGACGAATTCCTGCTTTTCCATCTCACATAAAAAAAAAAAAAAAAAAAAAAACTCGATGCTAATAAGCCCGCTTGATAATTTAATAATGATATTCCACGCAGAAATATAAACTGCGCGTATATACAGCGAGAGAGTTTTCTAAAATTTCTTAAAGTTTCACATTCATATCTTTAGAATCAGGACTTCTTAATTAAATTGCAATTTTCTTTAATAAAAATCTTTATTAAATAATTTCTATCTCTCTCTCTCTCTCTCTGGTTAAAAGTTGTAAAAAAAAGTCCAGAGGTTCTTGCAAAATGAAATTAAACAAACACGCGAAACATGAGATTCGTCACATTTTTTTTTCAAGAGGGAAAGAAAAACTGTTTTTGTATTTAAAGTTACTTAAAGTTTTACATATCTTTAGAATCAGGACTTCTTAATTAAATTGCAATTTTCTTCAATAAAAATCTTTATTAAATAATTTCTATCTCTCTCTCTCTCTCTCTGGTTAAAAGTTGTAAAAAAAAGTCCAGAGGTTCTTGCAAAATGAAATTAAACAAACACGTGAAACATGAGATGAGATTCGTCACATTTTTTTTTTCAAGAGGGAAGGAAAAACTGGTTTTGTATTTTGTTTAAGATGCCAAGGGTTTGATGCAAGATCTCTCAAACATTCCGGATACTCGGATTTTCCGTAAGAATTCTTTTACGAGATATATATATCCCTATCTCGTGTGATGTAAAATTTCCGAAATTCCCCTCTCCGCGTGACAACGACAACGACGGTGGAACTTTTATCGCCTGGCCGTTTTATCGCGTATCCTGGTGGTACACAACATCCTTCGTGTCCGTCCAATCAGGCGCGCGCGCACTCCGGTTTAAGGAAACCCGTGGCGACCGCTTAATACAGACCGCGATAATAAACAGGGCAGCGTTCGTGCCGCGTTCCGTTTCCACATATTCTCTTCGCGTTACACAACGCGGAGAATCCGGACGTAAGACGCCGGCCGCAGATAGGCGGAAGCACCAAGACTCCTTTCCTCGCCTCGCTTTATCGCCGTCGGGATCTCTTGAAGGATCTCCCGTATATCCCGCGGCGATAAAGCTCAACGAGTGCATATCCGACGTAGATAGAGAGAAGCGCCCAATTAAGCTCTGCCAACGAAGAGGACTTCGTCCTTGATTCGGCGATCGTGCGGTGGGCGACAACGCGTTCTCGCCCACCTATCTACGGCAAAAGTTTTCGGACGTGAGGAAGGCGGTTCTTCTCTCTCTCGTTTTAATCTCGGAATTTTGAAGTCCGGAGTTTTCATCAATCATCGCGATTTTGCGTCTTCTTCTTTTATAATCGTGATAATTAAAATAAAAACAAATATTGCTGCGAATCTGAACATATTTTGTTCAAGTTTTCAAACGTTATTATTACACAATAAAAAGAGACACGCTGCTAAAAGACTGCGACAGACATTTTTACATAATAAAATGTTGCATCGTTGCAAAAAGTGCAACCTTGAATCGAACCCTTTGCTTCGACGCATCTACCTTTTTCCCACGCGATGATCGAGTTCCAGACCACTGGACATAGACTGTGTTGCTACATCTCTCCCGCGCGTTTCTTCTGCCCCCACGCCTCTCTCATCTGTTCTTCGCGTCTACTGCCAATTTAACTTCCGGTGTGTTCGGGACTCAAAAACGTCCGTCATTAGAAGAGAGCTCGCGCTAAAACTCTTAAATGGCATCCTCCAGAAACTTCGAAATCTTTTTTTTTTTTTTTTTCGTGAAAATTGTCCTATTTTTCAAAATAATAATCAACAATCAAACACAGGTCTGTTCTACGAGCAACGTAGGTTCTTTTTAACAAAAAATCAATAAATCCGCAATGATACAATAACGCAGAAAAATAATAAACGTTTCGACCCTACTTGAGTCATCTTCAGTATATTAATTAAAAAACGTCATCAACTCGTTATAACTGTGTTGTTGAATATAAACAATGAAAGTGGAATCTTACTTGATTAAAATTTGGTCCTGAAATAGTCACAGATTGTATTGACATATTATCGCCCAGCAAATCAACACACAAACAATACAGCATACTGTCCTATTTTTCGCTGACTTTTTACGTTTCCAAATATTTTTTATGGTTTCCGGAGAAACGTCGGCGAGTAAAAGCTCTGCAAGAATGTTCAATAATTGCGTAATTGTTAAAAGAGAGGTGTTTTTCCAGATAAACATTAAAATGTTTTGTAACAACAAAAATGAAAATGAAAAATAAAAGCTGGCGCGCAAGGATGAGGCGCTCAATGCCGAAAATCGAGACGTCCCTCAATCAAGGATACTGGTTCGAATCGATTTGAGCTTGATCGAGGGACGCTGATCTCGAGCAAATCGATTCAAGGCTGATTCGCCTTCGGGTTGAAATCGTAGAAAGAATCATGAGCGGACGAGCGAAGCGAGAAAATGATTCACGAAACCGGAGATCGGGATCTCGTCGTTTTACCAAAACACATCGCACGCAAGCGGAAGGAAAAAAGAAAAAAAATCACAAATTTCTTTCTTCTCAAAAAAACCTCTCGAACGTCTTGTCGTTAGGCAAGTTCTGTTTTTTTTTTTTTGTAATAAAGAAACAATTGTCAATCACGCAAAATCAACGAACTTGAAACTTTGATTAAAAAAAAAAAAAAGACGCATTTTGATTGACTTTACTAATTACAATGGCAAAGAGCTAATTTCTTCGATCAACACGACGGTCACATTCGCGGATGTAATTTTTTTCGTTTATTATTTTTTACTTTGCGACGATAAAAAGACTTTCTCCAACGCAATTCATGATTCGCGCCGCGTTCCATTACCTTCTCTCTTTCTCTAGAGAGGAGGTCGCAATAAATAATCCCGATCCCCCTCTTCTTTGCCCCCCGGCGCAAAGATTTAAAGTTCCCACCGCGTTCCTCGCAATCGCTGCCGTTCGCGGAAAACGTTCGCGACGAATTAGCATACACACACATGCTCAGAGTCTCCGTTACAGGAAACTTCTCTGTTGAACCGCAACAACTTCTTTACCGTGGTAGATAATTTTAACGAGCTTGATTTCAATGATGAATCACGCCGAAAACATTGAAATCGACCAAATAGTTCACGGCTAACGCTATATTGAGTCACCTATCGCGCGCGTATGTGTGCGTGTGTGCCCGCCCGCTCTTTTCAACTTTATCTCGTCACAAAATACCACCCGTCGTGTGTGAACACGTAGCGTTCAAAATCCCTCGATGTCAGCCCAAAAGCGGATTCCACGCGCGCGCCGAAACTCCGATCCTTTCTTCTTCCGACGTGATATCGCGTCGACGTCGGAAATTCCACGAATCCCCGAAATGTCGTCATCCCCGACCCCGATACCGTAGCGTGGCAATCGAAAAGATTCGACTGTAACAAACCCTGCGGGACCTGCGACGAATAATCAGGCGAAATAATCGCCTGATTATGAAATTCGGTATATTTCCGAAAAGTTATCGGTATACACGGCATTCGCGTGTTGTAATTTGCCGTTCTGTACGGGGCGGCGAATTTAACGTGTCCAGAGATGAGAGCGGGGTGTATCCACCTGTAATTGAAAAAAACACCGGGAGGCTGTTTGTGAGAAGAAGGAGCGCTAAAACGGTCGAACGGAAGTACCGGGGCGAGGTAGACGAATTAGGATCGGGAGGGAAGCCCCGTGCTTCTCTCTCTCTCTCTCTCTCTCAAGAGAGAGAGAGAGAGATCTTTTTTTTCTATACGAAATTCTTGTACTTGTAACATCTCGCCGGTGCACTGACTCGATCGTGTCGATGAAAGAAAGGAGAAGAGAGCGAAGAAGCGAGAGAGAAAGAGCGAAGAATAGAAAGAATAACGGAGAGAGAAGCAGAGAGTATTTCTCTCGCGAAGAAACAAGAGAAGGAAAGCAACGAGAGACAAGACAAGAGATGATGGAGGAGGAGGAGGAGGAGTAGGAGGAGGGTAGAGGAGGCAGTTACGTGATCCACGCTCGAGAAGGCACGGATGCTACTTTTTGATCGTTCCATTTTGCCTCGCAATGTTGCCGATCTCACCTGTCGCTATGTATTTTTTTGATATATACGCGCGAGATATCGTCCATCGCAAGAAAATCGTTTCAATATTTGCCGATATCTCCGAGCGCGCGTGTTATATTAATTTTTAATACAGTTTATATATATTTTTCGATTTTACCGCGTAATCTCTCTACGCGAACAAGAGACAGAAAAAAAAAAACATTTTTGTTACTTGTTTGAAAAAAAAATTAAATTAAAAAAAAATCTGAATTCTGCTTCAACTAACATTATTTTCGTACGGATTGTCGGGAAGCTTAGAAGAGTTGAAAACGGACGTGCGCGCGCGCGCGATGACTCGCGAAAAAAGCGGTTACGGGACGATGGCGATATCATTGGTGATCGGGAAGAAATATAAACGGGCACGTTGTCGTTGACGACGAGAATTCAGCACATAAACAATAACGGAATATCGACGAACGATCGAACGAACGAAACATCCGAAACATCGACCCGAGAGCGATCTGCAGTCGACCGGCAAGAATTCTTCTCGAGGTCTCTCCTTCCGCGCGCAGCGCAACTTTTTTCCTTATCTCGGATTAATTGATAGCCAATCAGCAGCGCGACCTAAGCGTGGTCAATTGATTAACGAACTGCCGAGCCGCTTTCGCTGCTGCTATTCCGCTACGGTACTCTCCCGGGCGGTAAGATGGAATAACAAGAACGTTATTAACGGCGGGCAGAAGACGGGTACTTTCGTGCGCGGCGTACAAAATATAGCTACTATAAGAATTTGTTGTTGATCGTAAAACAAATCGTCCAACTTTTACTTCCGCAACGCGAAAGTTAGAGATTGAATATTCTACATATCTAGAAAAAAAAAAAAAAAACAATATTGCAGTTTAGTTCGAAAGTTTAACGCTATTTTACAGTGTAACATATATATATATATCTCGGATACACACGAACGCTAGAAAAACTTTGTAAAGAGAAAATTTTGTAATTAGCGTGTCCGAGAGAAAGAGGCAAAAGGCCACCTACGCGCGAGTTTTGTCGGTCCGGATCCTAATGAAAGGCCTTTCGTGATCCTACCTTGCTGGTACATGGAATCTCGGTATACTGGTTTAAACGAACTCGAATGGAAAGAAGCGGAAGCTGCAAGATTGTAGTCTCCAGCGGAGAGAAAAAAAAAAGAAACCTATTCCTGGAAGGTTAGCAGTGTCACCGAATGGAAGATCTTTAATTTGATCTTGTATATTCTTCTGTTCTCGTTGCGCGTTCTCTCCGCGTGTGTATTTAAAAAAAAAAACCGCATTTTATAAGAATCGGGCTATTTATCTGTTAACTCGATTCCTTTAGAGCGATTACAAAAAACTTGTACGAAATGTTTCTCGCTTCGGTCGGAAAGCAACGTATTATCCGAATTGAAAGATGCGATGACAAATGATTGGCGTCGCGCGAGGCGTCTCATGGGAAGCAAAACGATTCCGGAATTACGTGAAGAAAGAAATACACCTGAAAATACACATATATGCGTTACCTCAATTATCTTTTCCGTTGCATTTCGAAAAGGCACAATAAATAACCGGCCTTTCAGAAGGCCAAAAAGACGTAGTAATTGAAAGTCGCTTCCTTTCAGCGCCCACTTTTGAGGCGGTCCTGCGAAAACGTTTAGCGCTTCGAAATTTCGAATAAAACTCCGGAAACTCGCTCATGAAATCTCACACACCGGCGCTTAATAACGGGTCACTGTTTTCGCACGAAGACTTATTTGCTGTAGTCATTTAAAAATGTGCCAAATATATTTAACACTGTAGAAAAAAAAAAAATATATAATGTATATATATATATTATATATATATATATATATATATATTGTTATTATATTATATTGCGTAGTATTGTGAGTTGTTTTTGGAATTATAAAATGTTTGCGCAAAATATTGTAAACATTCTAATGATGTAAATATTATTTGACTCTTTAAGATCATATCATTACGTAAACGATCAATAGATATAACTTTGAAAATAACGAACACGAAAAATGAGCGAACGAGATGAGAGTCAGGTAATAATATTATCGAAGCCTGAATATTTATCATTAGGTACTTATTATTGTAATATATATACTCTAGTTTTTAACTAATAGTCATAGAAGAGATTTATTTATTTATTTATCGAAGCCTGAATATTTGTCATTAGATACTTATTATTGTAATATACATATATACTCTAGTCTTTAACTAATATATATATATATATATATATATATATATAAATTTTAAAGAATAGATTTATTTATTTATTTCCGAACTTGACTATAGAATATAAAAATAGTATGTAAAAACAACAACGTGCAAAATTTGCTAAAAGCATAAAAATATTTATCGGTCGTAGTTTTTAATATTCGCTACTTTAAATTTTTTTTTTCTCGCACATAAACCTCTTCCGTTATCTGCGGTGAAACCTTTGTATCGTCTTGACGAAAGATAAATTACCACGATGCACACCGGCTTGAAAGTAAGACGCTGGCATTTCCGGGCGCCGTCGTCGAGAGCTCTCTCGCGCCCCATTCACAAGCTTCGTTCTTCATTCACTCTGAAAATTGCGCGCGAACGAACGTGCGAGGAAGAGGAGGAGAAACGTAAGCACACGAGAGAGAGGCAATCCCGATCGTGAAGGATCATATCAAGAAAGGCACAAACACTGACGAAGGCTCTCTCTATCGTATCGTTCGGAAGGATAAAACAAGAACGCGCGCGCGCGCGGCGGAGAAAAAGAATAGGAGAAAAGGGGCGCAAATTCGCGTCGATCATTCGTCTTCTTTTTCTTCTCTCGGCAACACCTAAACCCGGCGTTATATACCCTATTGTTCGAGTCTGGGGCAAATTACCGCACCGATGCGTGCGTGATGAAAAACACATTGGGGGCTCGCCTTGCGAGAAGCTTCTCTGCTGCGGCCGACGACGTTACGCTAAACAGATTTCCTTCTCTTACAAATTCGGTGGTCGCGAATTGAATGGACGTTGCCGGAGATAAAGGAACGGGGGGATGAATGGCGACGTGAATGAAAGCGGGCTGCTCCGGACGAGGAGGTAGGAGAGGAGGGAACGGAGGAGGAGGAGAGGCACAGGGAATGGGAGAGGAGAAGAGGAGGCGCGAGAAACGCAAACCCCGAGCGAGAACGCGAAATTACCGATGATGGTCATTGAAGTAGAGCAACGCGTACGGAGCAACACTGTCGATTCTCTTCAGATTGAAAACCTTCGGGAGAGGGGAAGGCAGTTACTCTTCTTCGAGAGAGACTATCGATATACTCGTGATCGAGTTGTTTCAGAACGGGGAAAGGATTCCTCAGATATTTCAGCGCATTTTTTTTTCCTTCGCGCAATCGGTCCGAGCTTATTGGAACCGTCAATGCGGGAATATACTTAATAACGAAGAAAAATACAAAACATCAAGTACATACACTCCTCGACACCGACCGGCATTTCTTTAATTTTGCGCACAAAAACAGCGATTTGCATTTTTTTCTTGATACAACAACAACTAAAAAATAAATTATTGAATTTGCCGACACCATTTTTTTTAGCCTCGATTGTGTTTCAATTGTTTTTTTTTCTCAAACACGTGACGTAAAAGATCAAAGAAGAAACGAGAAGCCTGCGCGCCTCGAGATCTCGTCGTCGTCGTCGTCGTCGTCGTCGTCTCCGAGAGAGGCGAAACACTATCCTCGAGACAGGATACTCGGTATAAGAAGAAATCGTCGTCGTCGGTGGTAAGCGATACGCGCGAGTTTCCTCTGAGCGCCCGCGCGCGCGCGCGCGCGTACGCATAGGACTTCTCTCGCGTTCTTCGTTCGTTCGGTTACGTTATGCCCGGTTTTATGAGTTATCCCGGCTCGTATATATATCGGTCGATATATATATATATATATATATATATATATCGATCGCGATATGTAGACGCTGGCCCCCGGGGGCCCGGCGGGTACATCGAGACGACGCGGCAATATCGACTTACATTACACGACCGAGCGAGCATCTATCTCGGTGGGAACCGAGAAGCCCCACGTAGCTTTTTGAGTTCTTCTTCTCAACGGCTATGATCTTGTTCGAGAGATTCCCTTGAATCCTCCTGCACACGCCACCGTCGATCGTCGATGTTCGATCGGACGAAGGACGAGGTCGACGAGGTGGAACCGACGTTCGCGTTCGAAGGCGCATCGAACTCGCGAACGCGCGCCTTTTTCTCATCTCGAGTCGTTTCGAGGAACAGTTTTGCTCTCTCTCTCTCTCTTTCTCTGTCTCTCTCTGCTTGCAGGAAAATTCTTCTATGCAAGCTAATAAACAAGGAAAGTGAAGAACAAAATACGTTCTCGCGATATAAATTTGTGTGCACGCGAGTGTAGTAACTCCAGATCGCGGTTGCGCAATCGTTTACACTGTAGTAATAATCGGCGTATCTCGTGCGGTTAAATGTGTGCAATAATTCCAATTAGTTCCGGCCGACTAATTGGGATTTAATAACGTGAGGATAGGGAGAGATCTCGACTTCTCTCGTCGATATCGATGGAAAAATAGTTTGCCGCTAGAGCAACCTCCGTGTCCAAGTATCAAGGTCGGCGACTATCTTTTTTTTTTCCCCCCCTCGACGCGCAGAAAAGATCGCAGACGGAGAGAGAAGACGATCTTCGGAAACGATTTTAAAGCGTGTCTCGGTAAAGCGAGAGAGAAGATGAAGTCGGATCGAATCAGTCAGAGATATAGCGGTAAAGTATCGCGGAGGACGGAAGAAGGGGCATGACGACGACTCTAGATGGGAGGGAAACCGAGAAACGACGAAATGACGGCGGTCGATGGACGGTTCGTTAAGTAGATGGCTGGTCGGGGGGACTAAGCACCAAAACCACCTCACTGTGGTTTCACACCCGAGGAGCGAGAGAGAGAAAGAAAGAGAGAGAGAGAGAGAAGCGAGAGACAGATAGGGCAAGCGGTAAACAACTCGGACTTGGTCAGGACTTGTGCGTTTCGGGATCGACGACGACGACGACGACGACGACGACGACGACGACGACGACGGCGACGACGACGACGAAGCTCTGCGATCCTTGACGGATAAGAAAAAAGAAGAAGTCACTTCTCCTGAGAATCGGTCATTGGCGACGGCCCGAGCATTGGCGTGACGATGACGGCCAGCTGCGCGATATGAAGTAGAGGAGCGTGACGTCGATCGTTAGATTATTAACTGAATAACGATCGAGAGACCGCTTCCGGTTTGTTTGCCCGTTGCTTTTGTCAACGGGCGTTACAACATTGAAACAGACGATTCCAAGACACTTGGATCATCGCGCAATCATCGCGAACAGGCAAAAGAGCAAGCGTCATGTTGTACACGAGATCGCACGGAAAAAAAAAATTAGCTCTCACAGCTAAAAATTAGGTTTGGTTCCTAAATTTTGGTAGTATTATGGACAACTAAGCTCTTAGTGCTACAAGATATACTACCATGATCAAAAAATAACCGGAATTTATTCATAAAAAGAAAAGTACATGTTTATTCTTCAAAATTTAACTTGTCCCCTTCAAAGTAGTCCCCGTCGGCTGCGATGCACTTGTGCCAGCGTTTGATCCACCCCTCGAAGCTTTTCTGGAAGTCGGTTTTTGGTATAGCCATTAGTGCCTCCAGCGATTTTAGCTTTATTGCCTCCACACTCTCAAAACGAGTTCCTCGTAGTGGTTTTTTGAGTCGTACGAATAGGAAGAAGTCACATGGTGCCAGATCAGGTGAATTGGGCGGTTGTTGAATGGTATTGGTGTTGTTTTTGACGAGAAACTCACGAGAATTTTTGCACAAAATTCAGTTCTTTTGGCACCAATCTCGCAGTGACTCGCCTCAGACCCAAATCCTCACGCAAAATGCTCTGAACGGATCCGAATGATATTTTGGTGGTCTCAGCTATCTCCCTTATCGTCAATTTGCGATTTTCGATCAACAATTGTCGGATTTCATCGACGTTTTCATCAGTTTTCGATGTCGATGGCCTCCCAGGACGAGCATCGTCCTCAACAGCCTCACGACCACTTTTAAAGCGTTCATACCACTGGTACACCTTTGTTTTCGATAGAGTATCGTCACCATAACACTTTTGTAACATTTTTAATGTGTCGGAACACTTAATTTCATTTTTATAGCAAAATTTAATGCAAGAACGTTGTTCAAGTTTTGAATCCATTGTAAAAATCACCGCGACGTAAAAACTTGATGTAAAGAAATCACTGTCATAAAGGTAAATGAACAGCTGATAAGCAGAAGCTTGGCATGGGTGTCCGTAACAGTGCTGCCAACGTGACGCAAACAACAGAATTCTAAACCGATAAGCCCGCGAGATTTAAATTAAAAATTCCGGTTATTTTTTGATCATGGTAGTATTTAGGAATATCAGCAAACTGTTTCTATGTAATAGGAAATTTTATAGCTACAGCAGCAAATTCAGTTTCAGCAAACCAGTAATTAAGCTGTGGTAGAAACTATTTTTTTTTTCCGTGCGAGTATCGTAAGAAAATCAATCGCGTAATTGATATAATTGACTTTATATTCGTAAACTTAATTAACGACGGAAAAAAAGTAATTTAATTGAAACGTTTAATTTATAATTAACAAAAGCTTTTTATTGCCTTATTATTGACGATCCGTTCAGGAGCCGCAGAGTCCAATATCCGTTTCTAATGGCTCGGCAAATGCCGTATTTCCTGGGTTCTCAAATTCGAGACACCGTTTATCGAACGGATTAGCCACAATCATATCGTTATAACAACAGTCCGGTGAGCAAGATTGCAAAGAAAATTATGAAAGAAGAACGCGGTGTTGTATTTGGAACAATAAAAATTAGAGGAGGATGCAAGAGAGTTCAAATTCGAAACGGAATTTGAAACAAAAAAAAATAGGAAACGTCTGATCACTGTATTAATAAAACATCGCTAAACGAAAGAAGAAGAAGAAGAAGAAGAAGATGAAGAAGGATATAAAAAAAAAAAGCGATCCTTCGTTCTGAATGGAATCGAACGTCACTTTCCTTTTCTCGCTCGTCCGTTCATAGAGCGAGAAACCGTTCGAGGGAGAAACGGACTATTATCCACAACAGATGGTTCTGCCCGACACCGATCCGAGTGAAGCGGTAGTGTCTGCGCCTTTGTTTTGTTACCGTTGTTCCGGTAATTGCGGTAAATACACCGTCCATTTTCGGTAATCACCCTCGTGCGCCTCCTGCACCCTGTCCCCCCTCCGGTCGTCCCCTGGGCGCGCGGCGGTCCCCTTTGAGAATTTCGAAACGACCTCGACCTTCCGCTCGGTAGGCGTAACGACAGTTTTACCCGGGGACCCCGGATCGGTCCCGACCTCGACCTCGGGCCGCGTGGTAGGTCGAGCTCGGTAGGAACGATCTCCGAAACGAAATCCGAAACTGTATCGGTTGTATACCGTATCGTTTGTTTGTGGTCAATGACTTGGATTTCCGAATCTTGCGTATTCTTCTTTTTAGAAAAAAAAAAAAGAAAAATAAACAATTCAAAAGAATTCACACGGAGATGTGATAATAAATTCATTACTGTGACAAATGGGAGACGTACAACGGCGATAACGCGTATTAGAGATAGTAAAGTATCATAAATAGAGGAAAAACTCTCGCATATATATATATATATATATACATATGTAGAAGATTTTAATGAACTTGAGAAAAAACGATATTTACATAGATATAAAGTTTTCCATATAAAGGCGGAGGTTTGGTATTTCCCACTGTTTGCACGCGAGGAAAGAGGTAATTCCAATGAGTTTCGTGATAATTTTCCCTAAAGCTGCGAACGAAACGTTTAGCAACGGCTTAGGTAATTATCATTTGAGAAAACACACGTGTGTTATTACGGAAGTCTAATCAAACCGTTTACGCGGAGCAACCTGTTTCGAAATCTCATTCAAATAAGGATCTTTGCAAAGAGAGAGAGAGAGAGAGAGAGAGAGAGAGAGAGAGAGAGAGAGAGAAAAGAGAGAGACAGAGAGAGCGCTAAAGAACGAGACAGAGAAATTTTGCAAATTTATTTTATTAAACAAATGAATGAAATAAATTCGGTTGTACGAGCCGTTTGCAGGATGTTGTGCAGAGAATGTGCTTGAAAATATATATATGTATACACACATATATACGTCGAAACAATTTTTTTCCTCCATATAGGATGCTGGATTTGCATCACGTATCTATGAAGGACCCCAAAAAATACCTCCCTAAATAATTTTAAAATATTGCGAAAAAAACTTATTATTATTTTATTATTCTCATTCTTTTTCTCGCATATTTATAATAATAATAAAAAAAAAAAAAAAACATTGAGGACATTTAACTCTCTCTCTCTCTGCACGCTTCAATGAGAAAGATCAGTGAATCTGAAAACTTGACTGCGGTGAAGGGATTCCTGGAATGCAGTAGAGACGCGCCCTTGAAAAGCGAGTTTTGTCATCGGCCGATCTACGTCTACAATGAGAATCGTCAATGTTGTTACTTGACTTTCTTGACCGGTTCTTTTTCCGCTTAGAAGAAAACGCCTCTACATCGTCGTGTACGTTTTTTTGCTTCGCGCTGGTAACGAACAGTGACGTAGATAATTGTCAATGGATTTTAATTTTTAGGGGTTTTTTTTTTTAAGAACGATACAGTGACGTGTGTTGTAGAAGAACGAAAAATATTGATAACTTTACGTCCGCAATAATAACCTAACATAAAATAATATTTATTAATAAATTAAAGAAAAGACAAAGCTCCAAATATTTTAAAAAACCAGATGAGAGGCAGTTGAAGCCAAATTTGGCTTCAACTGCCTCTCATCTGGTTTTTTAAAATATTTATTAATTTTTTTATAATGTAATAACATTAATTGAATATTAAGAGAAACTTTGACTAGTTTTTTTGTTTTTTGAACTTTCATAATGCGTTTCATCAATTTCTAATTGTATTTGAAACCAGTAAACTTATAAATAAACTTATAAATAAACATATACGTACGGTACAGTATGCGCATATATTTAAATGAATTGATGTTTCATCACCGTGTATACGTATATGGAAAACAACATTACCGAAAAACTTTTTCTGCGAATCGCGCGTGATTCATCGCATTATCATCTGCCGCTCGTTATCGCATCTATCGCTTTCCATTCGGATTTAATTCCGCATATAATCCGGGGACTCGTGATACTTTCAAACTTGGAATGTTTGCAATGCAGATTCTTCTTGACAATAAAAAATCAAGTATAGGCGTAAGAAATTTTATATGTTAAATATATATTGCTAATAGACTTCCGACAAATAGAGCCGACCGATGACGCGAGGAATTGAGTGATTTGAGTTTCTTTCGTGGAAGAGCGATCTGTTCGGAAAGAGAAGGTATAATACCGCGGCAAGAGGAGATTGCGAGGAGTTATGAGAGACTATCGCGCGCGCGCGCGCGGTAAAAAAGTTCTTTGCTAGAACTGAAACGCGCACAAGAATTTTTATTTGTCACACTCGAATGTCACGCGACGAAGAAAATCACTTATGCAAAAAGAGATCTACGCGAAAGATATGATTTGAAAGTCGCGAATCGTTCGACCGCGCTTCTGGAATCTGACTTTTACCAGAATATTTTTTTTTTGCAATAAATCGTCGTTTTATATATTTGATCTTTTGATTTCGCTTGAAACGCGACGCGCGCGAATATCCCGCGAGATACACGCGCGATGCGTGTACGCGTAAAACACTTCCAGAGCTCGTTTACTTCCAGTGCATGTGAACTTCCGTCGTCGCGTGTCTGACTTCGACTTACATATGACTCATATCATAATTAATCTGCCGTGTTACTCACTCGAAAACTCCGTTACCGACTCATGCGATTTGTTACGCATTTTAATGAGATACGATTTCATTCTTCGGAATGTATTCTATAATATTTTTATATTTCAATACGTATGTAATAATAAACATTTAATATATAATAATAATAATATTCTTGATTGTGAAAGGAGGCGTTTCTGAACTAAATGCGGGAAGTTTTGCACAATGAATATATATCTTCTATTAAGAACAAACGTTTCAACTATTTATTTATAGTCATCCTCAGTGTTCTTGAATTCAACCATCACTAAATATTACACAGTTGTAATCTTGGTTATTACTTCATAACTTCAGTTAACTGAAGTTATAACTATTAGAGGATGACTATAAATAAATAGTTGAAACGTTTGTTCTTAATAGAAGATATATATTCATTGTGCAAAACTTCCTGCATTTAGTTCGGAAACGCCTCCTTTCACAATCAAGAATTTTTTAATAGAACTGAACCTGAGGGTCACCTCTGTTACTTTATTAATAATAATATTATTATATATAACATTAACATCTTATTTACGAGTCACGGAAACAATCTGGAAACACAAGCGTAAATAGGCCGCAGATTAAATGTTTAAGAAAAAAGAGAGGAGAATGTTTTATATTATATATATATATATATACATATATATATATGTGAAACATAATATGAAACATAATATGAAACATAAAACACGGATCACAAAACAAATTAAAAACAATCGTAAATAGAGGCCGCAGACTAAATGTTCAATCAAAAAGGGAGGAGAATGTTTTATATTTATTACATATACATATATATATATAATATAACATACATGTATATAATGCAATATAAAAACATTCTCTTCTATTTTTGATTAAACATTTAGCCTACGGCCTGTTTACGTGCTTGTTTCTAGATTGTTTCGTGATTTGTAAATAAAATATTAAACGCGAAAATAATTGAATTAAGTGTGATCTTTCTTATACAATATATGTGTGCGTAATTCTAAAAAACAATTTTGCGTTTTACATTATTTAAAATGTATAAAACTCGGAATTTGTAAAATATCACCTTTCTTCTAAATTAAATGACTGTGAATAATTTAATTTGTTACAGACACGGGTGTGGGTACGGAATGGACTTATTCCACAGCATCGTCTTATCCGGCCGCTCCGGTCAGCAGCGGTGGTTCCTACTCTCCTTTGCCCGGCGGTGCGTTTTCGTACCCGGGAGAATCGCTGCCGCATCACCCGACGACGGAGCCGGTGCCATTACCAACAGGTACGGATCAATTAAATTAAACGCACCAAGTATGTAATCGAAACCTTAAACTGATTTATGTCGTCGTATTCGTTCATATAAATTTCTTATGTGTTGCGCTGCTAATTAAGAAACACCTACGACGATTCTGACGCATGACTCGTTCCAGGAAACGACTCTTTCGTAACGCTCTTATATATTGATGTTTCTTCTTCTATTGGTGCGTCTACTATCAGAAATTCCATTACAGTCGATTTTCCAAATATAGAAACTTATTTTGCAGAAATATTTTTATCTCTTACGAGTGATTATTCATTAACTTGAAATGTCAAAACTGTATTTTACGAGCTGTTGTAAATATAAAAAAATCTTTTAATAGAAAACACTTGTTGTTCCACGCGACTTTTTTGTTTTGTCATAAATTAATTTGTTTCGCGAGGATAAGTTTGCAATTATTATCTCTCTTTCCCCGATTCAGCATTTTTTCCGAGAGAAATCGATGAGACAAATCGACACAATTTCTTTTGCTTGCAGTACTTTCCTCGGAGAATCAGCAGGACACGTACACCCCAAACTGCGTGTCAATGTACTCGGGACACGGCACCTCGCCGACCACGTCCTTGCCCTTGATGCCGACCAGACCAAGCGATCCTGACATCTTCGCCAGCGGCGGGACCGGCAACGCGGGTAGTCCGGGTTATCATTACAGTTCCTGGACGTCCGCCCCGGCGACTCCGGTTCCGGTGGCTTCCCACAATTACAATCCCAATTATCAAGGTTATTACAACAATCCGAGTCAGAATTATATCACTCCGCCGCCGATGGTGCTCTATCCTCAGCTCTACAGCACCGTCAATCAAAACCAGATCCATCTGCATCTGCATGGCGACCTGAGCGAGGAACAGGTCACCATAGCCGGCAGCAATCTCACAATCAGCAGCATCCGGGAGATCGGCGTGCTGGAAGAAAACGAGCAGAGGAACGACGTGTGGAGACCATATTAGAAAGAGAGAAAAAATGTCTGTTAAAGACGATTAAAATCGCGCCAACGGTGTCTCGCGTGTGTGTGTGTGTGTGCGTGCGTGTATCTGTGTGTATGTGTGTATATGTGTGCGAACTGCAATGAGCATGTTACCGATCGTGACAATTTTCCGGATCTCTAATTAGTGCGGTGAGACGGGACATGTGAGAAAGAGACAAAATCATAGGATGTGTGTGCCAATGTACTTTTCGGGAAGAAAGACGGTGCGTGCGATCGTTGTTGCCGCGTAACATATAGCATCCGATCGTTCTCGGCCGCGCGCGAATTAATTTTACGCAAAAAGTCTGATAGTAAAACACGCAATATTCCGGTAATTTTATTAATAATCAGTGATCGCGAAAACGAAAGTGAAAATTGATATATCGACGATTGAATTAATGAGTGAAACAAAGTGATATGACGAACTTTGCGAAACAAACTTTATCGATGTATGAAAAAAAGAATTAGCGATTAGTGAGAGATCTCATTAATCTAAACGTGACATTTTAAGCAGTGAGATTTTTCTTAAGTGCGTGTGATATACCGAAAGAATATTTTTATTTGCTCTCCTGATTTGAAACTCGGATCGTACGGAGCATACGGTTTGATTCTTTTTTTAACACGTTGACTGGGACTGGCACTTGTTCAAAATCAGGTATATTAATTTTCTAACACATTTATGTATGTATGTAAAATAATATATGTAATATATCAGAAAATATTATGTATATATAATATATATATTTTCTAACATTTATATATATGTATATATACGTTATTATATATATATATATATACGTTATATACATATACATATACGTTATATATATACATATACGTTATATATATACATATATACGTTACATATATATACGTATGTATTCACATAACGCAAATGTAATATTACTTTCGATTATACTGGTTTTGTAATTTCTTATTTTCGATAAGATTTATCGGTTTTGCTTTAGACGCTCTATTTTTTGCAGAGAAAATATTTAATTTATTTAATATTTGTTAATCACAAATGACGTGTATTGTATACGAGTATAACATGGCAGTCAATGTGTTAAATCAAAAAAAAATAAGTCAACCGCTGTAACGTTGTAAATACACAGATATTTTCAGAAATGAAATAAAATGTTTCCCTAATAGATTCCTAAATCCCTTTTCTTTCTGAAAACATTTTCAATCCAAAAAAAATAGTCCAATACAATAATTTACTCTCTTTTCAAATATATTATACGAATAAAAAATGTTTTTTCCATTTTTTCACAAATTTAACTTTGAACTTAATTTGGAAAAAATATAAAAAAAAAATGTGACGGTTTCTTCTCGATGGTCTCTTGAAATAGAAAAAAAAAAATCTCCGTTCACGCATTATAGAAAGGGGCGAAGTGTGGCAATTGCCGTTGTCTCTCTTGTCGTCGGGAGAAGGGAGGAATGGATAACCCTTTTTACGAGCGCAGCGAGCTCTATTTAATATTTAAAGCACGCTGGAAATGACGAACGGATGGATAGTTGCGGTTTGGCTGGTCGCGACATCGCCGCTTCGTCGTCCTCTGCGTCCCTTTATTAGCGCGCCACCCCGTGCTGTTTCGTGTCAGCGAAATCTTTAAACATGTCTCTCGCGCACCTAAATTAGTCCGTTGTGCACTTTGTGCGCAATATGTAACTATATTGTTTTTTTTTTGTCATACACATATGTTGAAATCTTTTAAACACATTTTATAATTCTCCAGAAAATTTACTTAAAAATTGTACGCGTTTGCATAATTTAATTTAAAAAGTAAAATAATCGACGGATTCTTTTTTCTTTAATTGTTATCTATATATTATTATACTATTTCTCTTGATTCATTGACTTTTCTAATGCGCAAAATGTATTCAATTATTTAAGTTAAAAATCTGCGAGAGGCAATCATGTGAAAAAGACAATAAACGTTGCGTCACGTCTAACGGGAAATAATAGAAACTAATGGAAAATTGTTTAACGCGCGCACGTTATAAGCTAAGAAGTTACTGTGTGGCTAAAAACTTAACAAGCATCTCTAGGTAATATCTTGCCATCTTGATAACGTGTATACGACACAACGAAATAATCATCATAACTGGAATCAAAGGTAATAATAACGAGAGATTGAAAATATTGAAAATATCTCTGCTTTCCAGTTATTAAGTTCTCTATCTCTTTTTCTTTCTTTAATAATATCACATTATTTGTTTCTATATAAATTACGAAAAGATGAATTCAAGAGAAGTGATCTAAAATAACCAAAAAAATAATAATAATAATCATCGTAGCGTAATTCGCTTTGAGTTCGATTATTTCGCTTTTTTGCGAAGTTTCTCTCTTTTTGCAGTGTATCGTTCAAGAACGCGCGCTACTTCGCGCATCTTCCTCTCTTTCGTTTTCCGGAACGATCGAACAAGACACAGGATACGTTGACTATTACGAAATATATTAAATATAACGCGGAAAGCCCCGGACGAAAAATCTCTTCGGCAAGTTCGCACTCACGGCGAGAGAGATCTCTTAGAGCTCTCTCATCTCTCCCACTTTCCTTCCCGTAAATGTTTACAGCCCCGACACGTCCTGCGAATGGGACGCCACGGAATAAAACCACGGAATAAGCCGAGGCGGCCGTCGCTCGTAAGCTTCTCTCTTTACGAGGATGACTCGACTTGTAGTCGACCGCAGACGAGAGTCGCTCGCCCTTTTCCAACGTCCGTTAAAACGAACTGAAATACGTTTCGTCTCGCAGGAAATGGTCCGACATCTTTGGTACCAAGCCGTGCATATGGCCGATGGGAATAAATCGCGCGACCCCAATCGCGCGAGACCGTTTTGAAATCCTAGATAAAATATTGTTCGAAAGTCTCTTCCCGACGCACATTAAGAGCGCGCGGATTTGACGATAACCACAAATCAGACTTCTCGTTTCATTTAAGCAACGCGACGGTGTGTTTTAAATTAAATAGTCAGGAATTAGAATTTATTTATTATAACGTTCGTACATCTTGTTGTTGTCAGATACATTTCCACATTGTGAACTGTCATATATATATCAAGTATATGCGTATATATATATATATACTTTATGTGTATCTTGTACATGGACGCGCTTTAGCTGCATTGATTCGCATAACGATTATCTCGTTATTCTCACATTCGCTCGCTATATATATATATGTATATATCCATACATCTATAGTTGGAAATTTTTTTTTTTTGGAGAGAAAACAGGTGATATACATAGGCACGTTTTATTATCAATTATTAATCCGTCCGTTTAAACCATCTGATGCTCAACAACATTTACAAATGTTTATATGGAATATATATATATATACCAATATACATAGTGAAACATCGGAAGATAACATTTAATATATACATCAACATTCGGTTATTAACTCTACATCGGTTGTAAAAAAAAAATAAAAAAAAAAAAAAAACACAAATCAAAAATACAAATTAAATACAAAAAAAATAACATCAATATTGTGTAATATAAATTATCGCGTTCTCTCGTTATCTCAAACTCGTTTCCCCAACAGCGTTATGTACAATAAAATTTAATACTACTTGCAAAGAATATACGATCTCTCTTAACATCTCGTTAAAGTCCTATATTCTCTTTTCTCTTATGTGGAAAAAAAAAAAAAACATATAACGGCGCAATAAATAATTTCAACAATTTGTTTGGCAAGCCGCGTTAAAAAAAACAAAATGACACTACGCTCCGCTACTACTGGATCATGTTTTGGCATGTAAACAGGAAAGTGCCAGTATTCACCGTTCCGTACAATTCGTCATAACACGCGCGTGTGCGTGCGTTGCGTGCGGACTTCGCCCGCGTTCTCACACACCTTATACATTGGAAGCAAAAATCCGGCAATACCCGAGACTACGCGAGCGGGGACCGCAAACTACAGGTGAGCGCAAGAAGCATAAAATGAGAGAATCGAGGGATGTGCGTGAGGAGTGAATCGTAAATATAAACTCTTCGTCTTTTTGACGTGTCGTCGCGTCGATCACATGCGCGGAAAGAAGAAGATCCGCGCGCGCGCGCGCGCGGAAACGAGAACATCGTGTTTTTTTGTTTCTTTTTTTCTTACTCTTTTCGTAACCCAACGATTTGTAATATCACGATTTGATAGACATTTGCAAATAAAGGTACATCGGATCCTGTTGTGTTTCTCCCATTTCTTCTGCGGACGCGTCGTATACCCCGAGATCACAGAATGAGAGTTAAAGAACTTGCAAAATAAATCATCGGGCATATCAAATTGTTTTTGTTGTTTTTTTTTTTTTTTTTTTCGTTTCTCGAAGAGTCTTACGATTAAGTCTCGCGATTACGCGTGTTTTTATTTTGAAAAATTCATTCGATTTTATTAATTATTTGTCAGTCCGTAAAGTACGGCGATACGGTGAAACAAGGCCGAGAGACGCTGCTTCAGACTTTGATCTACGGCGTGTCTGGTCAGTATTCGGACGCCGCCGACGAAAACCGGAAGCAACGGAGCCAGTCGTTCGTCCTGCAAAAGAATTCGTGCAAAAGATTTTTCGTTTAAATTGAATGTGAAATGAAAAAACCTTTGCGCGCAATAAAATTTTTCATACACACAGATTGGAAAAAAAAAAAATTTAATTAACATTTAACGATATTTATGAAAAAATTAAAAAATTCTTTACTTTATATACAATTTGCGCAAAATTATTATTGCACCGAAAAAATTGTATTCTTGTTTTGAGGAGAGATATCCCACTTACTTTAAGTATATTTTATACTAAAATAGGCGCCAAGAAGAGTTTCTTATTTTAAGAGAAAAATCCTCTAAATAGTAATATTGATAGGAATATATACTGATTAGAATATAAAAAGCCTCTATAGAAAAACATATATATCTCACTATCGAAAAAGACTATATTCTTAAATAAAGAATATATTCTTAATTTCAGAAGAATATCATCTAAAATCTTTAACAAGATTTTTTTAAGTATAAAATCTTCTACTTACAAGAATATAATTTTTTCGGTGTTGGATTATTTTGTAAAAAAGAAAAATACGCGAAGAGAGAAACATCACACTCACCGGTAAAACCAAGGCCCATTCCAGTGCGGCGCCCAAAGTATCGGCCCAAGCTTTTCTATGCGCCTCGCTGTCTTTGGTTACGTTTCCTCGTTGAAATTCTGTTTCTTGATTAGCGACCGGCTGACTGTCGGCCGCGGATTTCTCATCTTCGTTCCGCAAAAAGGGATTCGTTCTGAATCCACGCTTGCTGCGCTCGTAATCGCGCAGCAATTCGTCTATATTATCGAGAATTTGCGAAGATTTCGAATTGTTCCTGTCTTTCTCTTCGATACATTCTTCCGATTCGCGAGTTTCTTTTTTCGTTGGATCGTCGGACATAGTCCGGACGGTTTTGCCGCGAAGTTCCATCACCGATTTCGGTCGTAGATCCGCGAAATCGGCCAAAAACGAAGACTGACGCGCGTCCTCGAGATCCGTCTTGACAAACGTCAAGGATTTCCTCCTCGATAACGGGCACACGTTATCGCTACCGCGTCTTTCCGAGTATGAGTTTTGATATAAAAAACTCTCGGCAGAGAACGCATTTCGATCCAGCGTCTTCGCATTCGTTGACGTTCCCGCACACGTGTCGGTCGACTTTGTTTTCCAGAGTGAATCCGAATTGTAACAGAGATCGTCGTCACCGCGATATATCAATCTGGTAGGTGCCGGCGTCACGGCGTTATATTTAACATCGATGTAACCCTCGCTGGAAGTTCCGCCGGATCGATCGGGATAAACGATCTTCTCCGTAACCGAACCGAGTCTGGACATCGGTCTGGAATCGTCGGTCTCCGGCTCGGACTGCGGACCCGAATCGGTGGAATATTCGGCGGCCAAGTCCGACAATCTGAAAGGTCTCGGATCGTTCTCGCTCTCGTCTCCGAGTTCCTCCAACCCGCTCTCATCGTCCAAGTTCGGATTGTACACGTCGGCGTCGTCCGGATCGTCCTGATCGTCCTCCTTCTCGTCGTACTGCCGATCCGATTGATCCGGATTAATTTGTTGAATCTCGCGATCTTCTTCTCTCAACGATTCGATGGGTGCCGGAGTGCTGGCAACAAGCCGATCGTCGATGGGTTCTTTTCTGGTGATCTCGGGATAATCGTCGGGTTGCGCAACCAGAAGAAATATCTTCCTCTCCGCGAAACTGTCAACTTTGGTGTATTTGCCGTCCTCGTCGAGAACCACTTCGACGTAAGTCTCGCACAGTTCATCGAACGTTGTGCGGAGTTGTCGAAGATACTTGGTGAGCTTGCGATGCTTCACGTCGTAGACGCACTCCCTGTCGCTCAAACCCGTGCCCAGGATGATCTTGACCAGTTCCAGGGTCGCGTGGAGCTCCTCTATCTCGCGCAGACACAATTCCAACAAAGTTACGATCTTGATGGTCCAGGCGGCGGCCGCTTGACGATACAGATTCGCCGGTTGTTCGAGATTCGCGACCTTCTGAACCAGAAACTTCAAACCGGGTCGACAGTCAAACTTCAACGCCGCGACGTAAGCGAGATCCAGAGCGGAAAGAAAAATCTCCAAGTGATGCGAATTCAGATAGGACAGAAAACCTCGTTTGGCGTTAAGATTGGGGGAGCTGCACGGCGTCGAGTGAGGAATCACGTGGGACAAGCTACGGAAAAAGAATTGGTCCGAGCATTTATTATTTAAATGATTCCACATTTTCTTTGTTGATTCTTGCTTGAACTGGTTGAACTGATCGAGTCTGTGAAATCTACGCGACTTTTTAACATCAAACACCTCCGCGAAAAATCGTTATTTTTTAATTTTTTTTTGTTTGTTTTGTTTTTAATCGAAAGTTTAAGCGATTCTGTGTTGATAGAGAAAAAAAACAAACTAAAAAAATATTTAATAGTTTCAAAGACGTAAGCGTTTAAAAAAACACTAATTTTTACCCAGAGACATCGATGTGCAATTTTCTGGTAAGTCTGGGAGACTCGTGTCAGTTCACGAAGAGGTTTAATACATAAGATTATACTTAAATTAATATTAACCAATTCCATTCACATTAATAAAAACATTAATTAAATTTTGTTGTATTGTATAATTTAAATATTTTATTATTACGCGGACTGTATATACAAATATATATATATATACGAACCTTGAAATCGGAATGCCTGCACCCTGAAGAAGTACACTCGCGATGCACTGAAGTAGCATCTGATGCACCAAAAGCCCAACCACTAACGCGCGTAGTTGAACTCTAACGATGTAGAGATCAGGATTAAGAGTTGTGCCTACAGCAGGAGGATACAAAAGGAACACGTACGACCTTTCATCGGGCGACCGCGAGGCATCTTCGACGCGCGTCTGTTCCTCCAGGAGGAACACCTGAAGACACAAACGTGAATTATGAAGTCCAAGATCGCTTTGCTTTTCAGAATTTTGAATGGTATGATATGACGTAGTTTATTCTTGAAGATTTTGTGAGTTTTTCTTTTTTTTTTTTTTTTCTATAGTTGCAGCTATACGCGAAGAAGCGAAATGGTTGGAAATATTTGTTTAACGCGCGTTATTTTTTTGCTTGTGCAAATAAGATTATGTTAATTATCACAGTATCAATTCTCTCTTCGGATTAATCAAAAGACTTCGAAAATCGATAATGTTTTTGAAGAAAAAAAAATTAGTGACATATCAACGTGCGATACGAATTAGTTGTAAATTATTAGTCGATTGTCAAGAAACAATCACATCAAGAGAAATAATCTTAATTACGATATTATATTAATATAGTAATATTATATTAATATAGTTTTTTTTTATTAATATAGTATGCACTCTTCGGTTGAACGTAACTTTGCAATTTCTTTTATTTGCGCGCGATTTGATGTGTGCACACTACGAAAGCTGCAGCTTCTATAATATGGTGTCGTGTACCGTTACGTACACGTTACTGTGACAGTGAAATTCTAGCCATGGACCCAAGCCATGGATTTTAATGGTGATTCGCAAGACCGTGCCAAGTAAGGAGGTTGAGATGATGTATCAATCATCGACGAGGTCCGTTTCCGTGAATTTTAACAAATTAAATAACGTTCAAAAACTAAAAAAATTTACACATTCATCCGATTTTTAAATATTTTAACTATTTTTTATCAACATGTGTTAAAAAAGACAGACTTTTATCATCAAGTTGACGGATAAACAAAATCTAGTAACAAAATCTTTTTTTTTTTCCAAAAATTTCGATTCGATCAAAAAATTGATCGAAGAAAAGAAACTCGTGTGTCTTTGAAGATTAACAGTTTTTTAAATAATTTTTTATCTCCGAAAAGGACCTCGTCAAAGCGGTTTAAGTAACCCGTGCCTTCTACCAGCTTGTGCAGATGTTAAAAAAAAAAAAAAAAAATTAGTGATTTGAATCGAACGGCGTTTTTTCCTCGTCGACAGGCGTTTCAATTTCGCGGCGCGCTCTTTCGTTCGAGGTGAAGGGTGACAAGTGAACAGTCAACCAGCTGATGATAGAAAGCTCTATATATTTGTGTGAACACAATTCATTCAGCGGGGTACAAAAGTACATAAAAAACATTAAAAATTTATGCCGATATCAGCCACATCGAACAAGCTTCTCGGAACACATCGAAAGCTATATATAGTTTGGTCGATTTTACGCTTGCGCCAATGTAACATATATCCACGCGTACATCTAAAGTATATAAATATAAATATACATATATATATATATATATATGTATATATATTGTTATATTGATATACAAAAATATTGTCTGAGACTGAGAGAGTCGTTCTTCGCGATTCGAACGGGCGGCGAGCATCGAAATCCGGGCCTGTCGACGACGACGACGACGACGACGAGCATGACTGGCAACGCCTCGAATCTGTGTGTGAATCACTCGGCGTGGATATCAGGCACAGTGTTTCTCTATTCACGTTTTTTTTACTCCGCCGGTCCGGAATGGTGATAAATTCTTTCTCGTCGTGATACGCTTTCTTTGTTTTTTTTAAATTTCAATTTGAATTGTTTCTTAAAATCCATGACGTGAGTTACCGTGGTCGGCTAGAGCCATTGGGGGCCTGTGTTCGTCGTAGTGTTAGTGTAATCGGGGGGTGTCGTGTGCTGCCTATAACCGACGGGGTAGGAGGTAGTGTGCTGGTCGATCAGTGTCGTCTCAATGGTCATCAAATCCTGGAAAGGCGTCGTCGTCAGTGACGCCGCGTTCTGCCTCTTGACGGCAGTCAATACCTCGCGCAGCTGGCTCACCTGGGAGCAATTCATGTCAGGACCAAACGTGTCCCTGTATCTCTTTTACTCTATCTTTCTCTCTCTCTCTCTCTCTCTCTTCCTCATTCACTCGCTCACACACTCATATCGAACATTTTATTTTGCTACAAACAACGCGCTCTAATGAAAAATTTCTATCGCAGGGAGATATCTATGTGTAAAGAACGTCGTCTATTATCAGGTAGATTGGTGGCGGTCGGTAATACAAAAAACATCAAAGCTTTTCCGTGATGACTTTGAATTTGAAGTGAGAGAAAAACACATACAAGATTTTTCTATCTCATACTTCGCGATGCCAAATGCGACCCCGTCTGTCTTATTTATTTATTTTTTTTTTTTATTTTTTTTACTTCGTTTTTATGGCAATCACAATGCGTGTATACCTTTATCTCAAACTCGAAGAGAATCGAACGGTCGCACTTGGCGCGTAACAACGTGATAATATGAAATCAGAAACGTGATTCATGAATGATAAATAGAAATAAAGTTTTATCTCTCCTCTATATGTGGGGTGTAGGGGTTTATATCCCGAACATATATATATATATCTATCGAAACCTTGTATGGCTACGGGAGGGGGGCGGGGAACAACACATCGATCACAAGCACATCGAACATATAACAATCAGAAATAATAATTTCGAAGAAGTGTCGGAGTTTCTCTCTCTCTCTCTCTCTCTCTCTTTTTTCTTCCGTCACTTCTTTCGAAAAAGCGAAATCTCGGATTACTTACCTGGGCGGCGAGCTGTCGCAGTCGTTCCGTCTCTTCCGGTGTCGCGTCTCGACGCGCCGCGACCTTCACTTGGGCAACGTCGCCGTAAAAAGACTCGGATCTCGGTGAGAACGCCATGGTCAGTTGGTGCAGCTCCTGCAGCGAATTCGAACAAGCGCGATAACACGCGACACCGCAAACCTCCCATTGTTCCGAGGTGAGAAGCGGCCCGCTGCTCACCAGGACGTGCCTGCCAAACAGGATTTTATTTTCTCTTTTGTAATTTTTCGCTCGCTAGATCTGTAATTTTTTTTCTTTTCTTTTTTTTTTTTAAGTACAACAAAACAACGTGGAAAGAATTTTGTGAAGGAATTTTAAAAATACCAATTGAGATGGTTGAGACAGGGCGTATCTGAACTAGTTACCGGATGGTTTTTGCTGGATACAAAAAATTTTTGTATCCACAAGCTTAACATGAAAACAGCTTGACAATTTCAAAGTGAATGCGCGTTTAATTTATATACCCACTGAGAATGACTGAAAAATACAGTCGAAACGTTTGGTCGAAAATTCGTATTATTTGATTTACACCTACATGCAAAAACCATCCAGCAACTAGTTCAGATACGTCTTGTCTCAACTATCTCAATTGATATTCATCCTGAACCAGAATTTACTTCTAAATTTCATATCATAATTTTAAAAATACATTTTTCTATATGTGCTTCTTAGTTTTTTTATTATTGGGTCTACCGGAAAGTTCTGTCCGTTTTTGGAAATAAAACAAAATACAAATTTTTCTTTACCGTCAATAAACTTTATTAAATAATATAATTGCATCCATTATTATTAATGATTCCTTGCCAGCGTGAGGGCAATTTGTATATCTCATTTTTGAAAAATTAAGAAAAATTTTTATTTTGTTTTATTCCAAAAAACGGACAGAACTTTCCGGTAGACCAAATACAATAGATATTTATAAACTATCTCACACCACGTTACTTTTTAACATCCATTGCCGTGTCGTATCAATACATTGTATCAACACTCACCTCTTGCAATACACCTAGCAAGGACGCGGCAACACAGATACGGGACAGAGAGTAACCGGATTTCTCGCGCTACCGTGATCAGCAACACCTTTTGCCTTTCGGGCAATCGCTCTTTTACCACGCCACGCCGAGAGAATCATTCAATCCACTGAATCACACACAGCGTATGTGAGGAAGTAGCGTTGCCCGCCTGTACTACTACGTACGGCTCTAGGATTTCAGATCGGGATACCGTTCGGCGCGTCATTCGCGCGCGGACCTGCTTCGTCGTTTTTAAAAAAGACCGACTGCGACACACGTACGCGCGCCAACACGTGTACATCGATACCGCGCGGATCGATATCGATTCGCCGGATCGTGTTACGCGAGCTCTTGGACCAGTCGGGTGTGTGTACATACGCGCGTATATTATTTTATTACGAAGAGAAAATCGCGGCGATGACTCTCCAGGTGGATGGACGCGGCGGCGGGGAGAAAGAACGTTGGTGCCAGTCGTTGGCATGAGTCGCTTCGAGAGGGTGTCGAGTGTCGGTGGGCTACTTTATCTCACCGGGGACAGCCTGTCAAGCTTCGTTATCGTCTTACAAACACACACACACACACACACACACACCCCGCGCGCCGTAACGACGATATACTCTCAATACGGCCGCCGTGATACGCATTTTCGTATTTTGGCGAATAATTCGCGTCAATTTCGCGTCTTGAAATTGGGGAACAACAGCGTCGCGTCGTTTGTTTGTAGCGCGAATTGCGTAAGAAAACAAAACGCGAAACTTTTCCATCCTTTCCGTCGCTTTTATGATCCGGCTTTCCTAATTGAGTTGCGAAATCAAGTGGCGACAGCGCGCTGTTTCAATCAGCCGTTAAAAGAACCATATTGCACTCGGTATCTCTCGCATTTGCATTTTAGACACAAAGTTTCTCTTTTTCTATACTTGCAATTCCGCTCGTTTCGCCTGTACCGTCATTGAACATCGATTTGTTATGGCCGATAGACGCGGTGCTAAAACTGCGTAAATATTAACGAAGGTCGCGAGTCGCAATAAAGAGCAAACGAACAAACAAATTACCTCGGCCGGGAATGTTTTCCTTCTCGACCGTTTTGCGATGACCTACCTGATGCAAGCGCAACCTAGACGAGCTATGCTCTCCGTGGGCTGTACCACGCATTCCGCCATCACCAATAAAAGTTGTTTCAACATAAGCGTCGTAGCGGGCAAGTAGGCGTCGTTTCTGACAACTTCCGGACCTGGAATTGCACAATTGCGCGAACGAACGAATTTTTATCAATTACGAAACTTCTATGAAACATTTATTTATTTTTGTCGTTGTAACATTAGACACGATATTTTCGCGTTACCTTGAAGATGCGTCAAATAATCGACCACGAGATCCGTCGTTAGGCCGCAGCACTGCTTGAAGTTGGGCGCGAAGTTGTCCCAACCGCGAAAGATCTTGGACGTTTTTCTCAACCAGTTCTGCACCATCGGCAACAGCAGATGATTAACGCAGTAGAGCCCGAATGACGGTCCGGGCACGTTGAGAATGTCGCGCAACAGATGAAACAGAGTCTCGAGAGTGTGTGGTTGATAACGTCTCGGACAAATCATCGTCGCGCTCGCCAGACCTTCGATCAGAATGTACCAAACTCTGAGAATGCCGCTTGGTTTGTCCAAACTTTGCAACGTGGCGACGGAATGCGCGTCTTTGTCGATCAGCGGGCTCAACACGTCGTACGATCTTTCCGGAATGACGTCCTGCATCGATTCGATGCTGTGCTTGTCGAATCTGGTCAGTTCGAGATTCGGTATGATCGGATCCACGTACTGCGGGATTGTTGATACTTGAATTCTCTGAGCGGAATGAAAGATCGGACATGCCGGCATGCGATACATCGATGACAATATGTCGCTGCAGCTCAGCAGATATTTTAAACTCTCCACGCAGAGACGCATTCTTCTCGATTCCGCGCTGTCGATGTTCTCGGTTTCTTTGACCTGGGTCTCCTGGTTGTCGCCGATACCTCTCACGTGCTTAAGCAAACACAAGATGCAATCGAGGGCGGCGTTGGCGAAGACCAGAGTGTTGTCAGTTGAGAGAAAGACTCTGAAGACTTCCAGCAAAGGTGCCGATTCTACGGAATCCGAGTTACCGATCGACGCCACTCGAAGAGCGCCGAAGAGCGGACGCCAACCCGAACGTATCTCGGTGCGATTCGTCTCGACGAACTCGCAGATGCAGCTGATGATCTAAAAAACTCGTTTTTTTTTTTTTTTAAAGACAATATGCTGAATCGCGTTGTTTTTTTGCAATTGCAAATGCGGTGAGTTGCACTCACCTGATCCTGCACGTCGCTGTCGCAAAGTTCGAGACACAGGAGATTTTCGAACGGTTTGAACAGCGCCTCGTTGAAGTGGAAGTGGGGAAGTTCTATCTGCTCGTTCAACAAGGCCGCCATGGAATCGTGAATGCACTGAACGGCTTTTTTCGAGATGCCGCGATCTTCGTGGCAAGCCGCTTCCATGAAGTGTGGTCCCAAAATAATCCATACCTATAAAAAATTTATTATATTAAATTATACATAAAATATATTAAATTAATATAAAGTGATAACACTACATTTTCGGAATTAATTACAGTTTTGGCGTCGCACGTATGTACAGACGGCGTCATTAATTCGAAGAATAGGCGCGGGGATCGGAGGGCAAGCGGGGCGGTTGCTCGTAGCGCCAACGGGCGCCGTACTAACTAACTAGTAGCAATCGGGTGTCCACAACTGGACACCCGATTTTGGGACTAATGGATATTTGGATCACCTGGACTTTTTATGTGATCCCCGCGCCTATTCTTCGAATTAATGACGCCGTCTGTAC